>NC_085978.1:3646363-3949393 GCF_910591565.1 Cydia splendana | reverse complement strand
GCCCCGAGGCGCAGGCCATCATACACGGTATGTATACTGCTGCCCCCCCCCGCCCGGCCCCGCCCCCGCCGACCGCGAGCGGCTGCAGCGCCCCGAGGCGCAGGCCATCATACACGGTATGTATACTGCTGCCCCCCCACTCCCGGCCCCTCCCCCGCCGACCGCGAGCTGCTGCAGCGCCCCGAGGCGCAGGCCATCATACACGGTATGTATACTGCTGCCCCCCCACTCCCGGCCCCTCCCCCGCCGACCGCGAGCTGCTGCAGCGCCCCGAGGCGCAGGCCATCATACACGGTATGTATACTGCTGCCCCCCCACTCCCGGCCCCTCCCCCGCCGACCGCGAGCTGCTGCAGCGCCCCGAGGCGCAGGCCATCATACACGGTATGTATACTGCTGCCCCCCCACTCCCGGCCCCGCCCCCGCCGACCGCGAGCTGCTGCAGCGCCCCGAGGCGCAGGCCATCATACACGGTATGTATACTGCTGCCCCCCCCACTCCCGGCCCCTCCCCCGCCGACCGCGAGCTGCTGCAGCGCCCCGAGGCGCAGGCCATCATACACGGTATGTATACTGCTGCCCCCCCACTCCCGGCCCCTCCCCCGCCGACCGCGAGCTGCTGCAGCGCCCCGAGGCGCAGGCCATCATACACGGTATGTATACTGCTGCCCCCCCACGCCCGGCCCCACCCCCGCCGACCGCGAGCTGCTGCAGCGCCCCGAGGCGCAGGCCATCATACACGGTATGTATACTGCTGCCCCCCCCACTCCCGGCCCCTCCCCCCCCGACCGCGAGCTGCTGCAGCGCCCCCAGGCGCAGGCCATCATACACGGTATGTATACTGCTGCCCCCCCACTCCCGGCCCCTCCCCCGCCGACCGCGAGCTGCTGCAGCGCCCCGAGGCGCAGGCTATCATACACGGTATGTATACTGCTGCCCCCCCACTCCCGGCCCCTCCCCCGCCGACCGCGAGCTGCTGCAGCGCCCCGAGGCGCAGGCCATCATACACGGTATGTATACTGCTGCCCCCCCACGCCCGGCCCCTCCCCCGCCGACCGCGAGCTGCTGCAGCGCCCCGAGGCGCAGGCCATCATACACGGTATGTATACTGCTGCACGCCCGGCCCCTCCCCCGCCGACCGCGAGCTGCTGCAGCGCCCCGAGGCGCAGGCCATCATACACGGTATGTATACTGCTGCCCCCCCACGCCCGGCCCCTCCCCCGCCGACCGCGAGCTGCTGCAGCGCCCCGAGGCGCAGGCCATCATACACGGTATGTATACTGCTGCCCCCCCACGCCCGGCCCCTCCCCCGCCGACCGCGAGCTGCTGCAGCGCCCCGAGGCGCAGGCCATCATACACGGTATGTATACTGCTGCCCCCCCCACGCCCGGCCCCTCCCCCGCCGACCGCGAGCTGCTGCAGCGCCCCGAGGCGCAGGCCATCATACACGGTATGTATACTGCTGCCCCCCCCCGCCCGGCCCCGCCCCCGCCGACCGCGAGCTGCTGCAGCGCCCCGAGGCGCCGGCCATCATACACGGTATGTATACTGCTGCCCCCCCCACGCCCGGCCCCTCCCCCGCCGACCGCGAGCTGCTGCAGCGCCCCGAGGCGCAGGCCATCATACACGGTATGTATACTGCTGCCCCCCCACGCCCGGCCCCGCCCCCCCCGACCGCGAGCTGCGGCAGCGCCCCGAGGCGCAGGCCCTCATACACGGTATGTATACTGCTGCCCCCCCCACGCCCGGCCCCTCCCCCGCCGACCGCGAGCTGCTGCAGCGCCCCGAGGCGCAGGCCATCATACACGGTATGTATACTGCTGCCCCCCCACGCCCGGCCCCTCCCCCGCCGACCGCGAGCTGCTGCAGCGCCCCGAGGCGCAGGCCATCATACACGGTATGTATAGAGACCCTGCGCGTTGGAGGGTCTGCCATCTTGTGGCATGAATCGGAAACATATGTGCACATTTACATTGCCAAAGCAAGTGCTACCATCTACCTTTCTCGCCGGTACGTTTCCTTGTACATAGTAGGTTCTGCCATCTTGTGGGCTACATCGGAAGCATAAACGACACATTTACGCCTCGCGCCAAAAATCTGACGGCTCCTATGCTGCCCCCTGTAGTTCATGCACGGGGCCTATAGTTTGGCCCGGGACTGTCTCATTTCAAACAGACAGAAACCATCATACTGTCTTTGTCTTACGCTACTGGTACCTCTGTCGTACTAGCACCCAAAAGAAACTCAAAGAAAGGGACGAGTAAAGTTTTCCTGGCCCCAATTTCACCACGGTGACAGGTGCGACAATTGTAAAATCACTGTTGCTGACGTCACAGGCATCCATGGGCTACGGTTACCAGTTACCATCGGGCGGGCCGTATTCCTGTTTGCCACCATCATTGTTTTATTTAAAAAAACTTTATTATATCGAAAAAAAAAACAGATATTTCTCTTGCTAAGTTTATGACAATTGTCACAAGAAATTCCGACATATAACTCATTACCTGTCAATGTACCTGTATTATTTAAAAAAACTTTATTATATCGGGAAAAAATAGATACTTCTTTTGCGAAGTTTCTGACAATTGTCAAGATTTAGAAGAATTGTAGGTAATTCTTGACAGGTAATGAGTTATATGTCGGAATTTCTTGTGACAATTGTCATAAACTTAGCAAGAGAAATATCTGTTTTTTTTTCGATATAATAAAGTTTTTTTAAATAAAACAATGATGGTGGCAAACAGGAATACGGCCGGCCCGATGGTAAGCGGTAACCGTAGCCCATGGATGCCTGTGACGTCAGCAACAGTGATGTTTTACAATTGTCGCACCTGTCCCCGTGGTGAAATTGGAGCCTGGTTCTTACTGACTGACAAGTTGTGTTTGCCAAACTATTTGCGCAGCAGCGGCGGACTGAAATGCAGCCTCCATAAAAAAAAGTCTACTCTCGAGTAGATGGCATTAATATTAATATCTAACAAGTTAACACATATCAGTGAAAAAATAATGATCAAAGTCAAATGGCGTTCTAACAGTTTTAATCGTCTGTCGAAAGATGGCAGAAAATGAACTGTAGCTACATAATTTACCACGACAGTAACTCTCTATTTCAAATTCTCTTTGCTCCCCTACAATGCTCATTCCCTATACCGAAAAAATCACGTTTGAATTTAAGAGTTTTCACGCTCTTATTAAATTACTTCGTAATTGTTGAACAGTGAAGTTAAGGTTGTATATCTAGAACTGGATAAATAACTATATCTATACTGCATTTTTGTAGGTCTGAAAGCGGGCGAGATAACGGTGCAGCATTTAATGCAGCAGTTAGGAAATCCAGGCCTGCAGTCGCGCCATCGTGAGGTGCTACTCACTATACTGCGGCTTCATCAACAGCAAAGACAGGTAAGACCCTTTCATAACTTCCAAATATGTGACGTTCCACGGCAAAAGGTACCTTATGGCGGCTGGCGCTTACGTCGCATAGCGCCGCAATAATATTGGAGCGGCGTTAATAATAGCGTAAGCGCCAACCGCCATAAGGTTCCGTTACCCGTGGGACGTCACTTATGAGTACAGAATAAATAATAGTACTAGGTACAGAAGACTCGCTCTCTAACAAAACGCGTCTGTTACGATTAGGACAGATATGACCGCAAGGTGGCGACAGCGCCACGCGCGGCCTGTGGCTAGCCACCAAAATTGGTGTGGGACGGATGTACTTGTAGCTACTTTTTGCGACGCGACGAAATCGCGGAGTGAGCCACGCCTGGTATGAGTTCTTATTCCTTCCTGCCGGCCTAGCCAAGGCTACAACCGCTATCGCTTCGACAACGAAAAGCATTATGTCTCTCTATCACTCTTCCATATTAGTGTGACAGTGACAGTTGCGTTTCGATCGCTACGGAGCGTAAGCGATTGGCATCTTGGCTACGCGGCCTGTTGCGCACATCTCTGCTTTTGCTCCAGACTAGTCATCTTCCTCGCGTTGTCCCGGCTTTTTGCCACGGCTCATGGGAGCCTGGGGTCCGCTTGACAACTAATCCCGAGAATTGGCGTAGGCACTAGTTTTTACGAAAGTGACTGCCATCTGACCTTCCAACCCAGAGGGGAAACTAGGCCTTGTATTCTATATCTCACGATGTATTGCCATATTGTTAGGGGCTGTCCATAAATTACGTCATCGTTTTTGACGATTTTCGACCCCCCCCCAAAATCCTCATCCAAAAATCATGCTTCGAATGACCCCGTTTCCTCCTACGTCATGCTACCATCATCCGATGTCCAGACCCCCCCCCCCCTAATTTGAAATGACGTAATTTATGAATAGCCCCTATAGAAGCGTTTCGTCAGTAAAGTGCGGGTGTCAGACTTGGACCATCATTTGTGACTTTTGTATTGATTTAACACAATGGGTCCTATACAGACATTTGATCCTCAATACAAACCTGATCGATTGATACCATTCATAAAAAAACCGGGCAAGTGCGAGTCGGACTCGCGCACGAAGGGTTCCGTACCATAATGCAAAAAAAAAGCAAAAAAAAAAAAACGGTCACCCATCCAAATACTGACCACTCCCGACGTTGCTTAACTTTGGTCAAAAATCACGTTTGTTGTATGGGAGCCCCATTTAAATCTTTATTTTATTCTGTTTTTAGTATTTGTTGTTATAGCGGCAACAGAAATACATCATCTGTGAAAATTTCAACTGTCTAGCTATCACGGTTCGTGAGATACAGCCTGGTGACAGACGGACGGACGGACGGACGGACAGCGAAGTCTTAGTAATAGGGTCCCGTTTTACCCTTTGGGTACGGAACCCTAAAAATTGTCAAATACCTTATTCTGTTTGCAGCAACAGATGGGCGGGTCTCCGCTGCCGGGCGTGGGCGCGGCGCCGCACCTGGTGGTGCCGCCGCTGCACCAGCCCCTGCGCCTGTCGCCGCTGCCGCATCCGAGTACGTACAGTTGTTGTGTCTCAACCATAGAGGGTCATTGCGCTAGTTTCCGTCCATGCTCTAGTTTTCGTCCACTTGACGGATTAGCAAATAATATATTTCTTTTTTATATTACTTGTGAAATATCATTTTAATGTAGATAGATAGATATATTGGTTAGACATTAAGGATTGCAATAAGTCCAAATTAGTGCAGTAATGTTGGTTTATTATATTCAAATTTCGTCAAGTGGACGAAAACTAGCGCAATGACCCTACTCGATTCACATAAAAACAGTACCGCGTCGCGAGACCGCTTGTAACCGTAAGCGATAGCGTTTAACATAAATCCTACATACACATCAAAGATAATTGATTTGCACAAATGTCATTTTGACCCCTTTATTTTAAAGTTTACCAAAAATTCGTAATTGTAATAAAGTTTTGAAAGATAAACTTACCTTGTTAATATGTATACGTCGATATTACAATATTTTGTATGTAAAATTATTATTTTGATATACAGGGCCGTTTTTTGAACAACTAGCCACATTGTGCGAGGTTATTAGGTAGGCCATACTGAACACCTTCTTCTACGGGATCAACTCCGATATCATAAAACATTTTTGGCCGTTTCATACATTTTGGTCGAGTGGATGTCGACGTTTTCTATGGGGAGGCCATTTTTTTTTGGGATTTCGGGGTTGGTCCCATAGAAAAAGTTGTTCAGTATGGCCTACCTAATCACCTCGCACAATATGGCTAGTTGTTCTAAAAACGCCCCGTATACCGGGTGTGGCCTGTAATATGAGCAAAAAATTAAACTGTAGGCTGTACTCCTCATACTGACCAACATTTGTTCAGCGACTTTTAAAAATACCTTGTGGTTTGATTTTTAATACACTTTAAAGTTTATTCTAACACGCAATGTATTGCGTATTTTGTTATGTTTAAGGCGTGACAAGCAACGTCAATCGCAATGATATGGCATGGCGATGACGTCCATTGAAGATAATATTTATTTTGTATGAAAGTATGAATGTAGGGAGTCTAAATACTTCATAATGTTTAATAGTTGTTGAACAAACGTGTCACCGTTTGAGGAGTACAATCTATGTTTTAATTATTTGCTCGTGTTACAGGCCACACCCGGTATAATACGTATTCCGCTATATGCTTATTAGTGTTAATCAAAATTTTAATTGGCCTATTAACGACCTGGTAATGAATATAACTAACCCCGGACGCAGCGTTTTGCGTGTCCCCCATAATGCCGACCAGCCCCAACACGCTGGCCGTGCACCACCCAGGTACCACGCGCTATTGGTGTCCGTGTCCGTGTGTTCCAGATGTTAAAATTGCCGAAAGTTTCCAAAAAGTTAAGGGAATAGGGAGTATTACTGCAATGTCCGCCGCCAGAGTGCAACACTAGCTCCTAGTAAACCAGAGAGTAACTTATACACACTGTGCCTTAATCTGTTTTTTTTGACAAGTTTTCACAGACAATAAAATACCGGGCCTACCGGGTAACGCGAAAATCGAAATTTAGTCATCTGCCTCTTTATCGCTCGAATAAGCAAGAGTGATAGAGAGGTTAAATAACGAAATTTCGATTTTCTTGTTTTGCGGTAGACCCCCAGATTGGGATGGATAGTGGTAGTGGCGCCTCCTACGCAGAGTTTCGCGTAATATTCTCTATTTCAGGGAAATAAATAATTTTAATTTTATACCTCATGCAAAAATACGAAGGTTCCGAAGTGCAAAAATTTGCGGAATGAGAAAATTTCGCAATTTCGGAAACCTTTCGACAGCACATCAGTATCCATGTGTTATAGAAGCCATTGTATTTAAACTTGTATGTACAAATAGCAACACTTAATTGTCCATCGGTGGACCTTATGCCTTTTTCACATCACCTAATCAGAAAATGGATTTTTCTTCCCTGCTAGGAGGGATCAAAGTGGCATTTTTCTGTTCAAGGACATTTCATTGCCAGTATTAAATATTAATATAATTAACTATGGACATCGTATGTACAGCCTGACAAAAAAGAGTAGAAATTAAAAAGTGGCAACACTGTAGTGTCAACACTAAGATTTTTTTATTTTCCTCATAGTTGATGTGAAAAGCAGTATGTGTTACACGGTATCAAAATTATTTCGTCTTGGGCGTTAACACTTGAATCCCTCATTACGCTCAGGATTCAATGTACGCCCTTGACGGAAATATATCATTTTGATCCCTTGTAACACAAACTACTATTGTAATAAGGTTTACGAACTGTCAGTTAAATAACAATGTGGGCGATTGTACGCACACCATTTTTTAATACATTTTTATGTTTTTCATGATATCGATTCTTAGGATTGATAGAAGATATAAAAGAAAGTGTCGCAAAATTCCCAATAAATGTTCTATCCTTCAATTGCGTTTCCGTCACAAAAAAATCTACGGAAAATGGTAACGGAATGGAAATAAAATATCTTGGGAATATCTTTAGGATCAATAGAGATAGAGTGGTTCTCGGCAGAAAAAACATAAACATTAAAAAAAGTGGTGTTGAATAACTTTAAATAAAACGCCCTATAGGCCAGGCTACATGCGTAGGCATCACGTTGCCCACGACTTGTGAGAACTGAACGGGGAAACGTGCTGCATATGCGTCCGGTGTGCACTGGCCTTATGGACTATGGTGTCATTGTTGGCATGTATTGGTGTTGTAGTGTGTTGTTGTTCTTCTATGGCCAAGGAATTTGTTTGCTCTGCCACTTCGTATCTTGTAGGCATAGGCCTTAAAGGCAATAAGTACCTAACATATATTCCGTAGCGTTTATAATGATTGGCACTGTGACAAGGCACGAAATGGCAGATATAGATGGTCAAGCAAATCTTGTCAGTAAAAAAAGGCGCGAAATTCAAATTTTCTATGAGACGATATCCCTTCGCGCCTACATTTTTCAAATTTGCCGCCTTTTTCTACTGACAAGATCTGCTTGACCAAGTATATATCACAAATCCTTGACTGTATGCCGCTTAGAAGTCTGTTCTGTGATGTGTGCTTATGTTAACAACTCAAATGTAAGCTGTTGTCAATAAAATGTAACCATTTCTAATAAGATTTTTGAATTCAGGCGTGCCAGCCCGCATCCCGTCCCCACGCGAGCTCGCCGCCCACACCCAGTGCATCATGCAGAGCGCCCTCATCAAGAAGAAGCTAGAGGAACAGCGCGAGAACTACCGCCGCCGACACGACCCGCCCAAGGGCACTCCCATCTCGTTCACGCCCACATCCGTGAGTATACAGCCCTCTCACTCTACCCGTGTCACTAACAGTGCATCATGCAGAGCGCCCTCATCAAGAAGAAGCTAGAGGAACAGCGCGAGAACTACCGCCGCCGACACGACCCGCCCAAGGGCACTCCCATCTCGTTCACACCCACATCCGTGAGTATACAGCTCCCTCACTCTACCCGTGTCACTAACAGTGCATCATGCAGAGCGCCCTCATCAAGAAGAAGCTAGAGGAACAGCGCGAGAACTACCGCCGCCGACACGACCCGCCCAAGGGCACTCCCATCTCGTTCACACCCACATCCGTGAGTATACAGCTCCCTCACTCTACCCGTGTCACTAACAGTGCATCATGCAGAGCGCCCTCATCAAGAAGAAGCTAGAGGAACAGCGCGAGAACTACCGCCGCCGACACGACCCGCCCAAGGGCACTCCCATCTCGTTCACACCCACATCCGTGAGTATACAGCTCCCTCACTCTACCCGTGTCACTAACAGTGCATCATGCAGAGCGCCCTCATCAAGAAGAAGCTAGAGGAACAGCGCGAGAACTACCGCCGCCGACACGACCCGCCCAAGGGCACTCCCATCTCGTTCACACCCACACCCGTGAGTATACAGGTCTCTCACTCTACCCGTGTCACTAACAGTGCATCATACAGAGCGCCCTCATCAAGAAGAAGCTAGAGGAACAGCGCGAGAACTACCGCCGCCGACACGACCCGCCCAAGGGCACTCCCATCTCGTTCACACCCACATCCGTGAGTATACAGCTCCCTCACTCTACCTGTGTTACTAACAGTGCATCATGCAGAGCGCCCTCATCAAGAAGAAGCTAGAGGAACAGCGCGAGAACTACCGCCGGCGACACGACCCGCCCAAGGGCACTCCCATCTCGTTCACACCCACATCCGTGAGTATACAGTCCTCTCACACTACCCGTGTCACTAACAGTGCATCATGCAGAGCGCCCTCATCAGGAAGAAGCTAGAGGAACAGCGCGAGAACTACCGCCGCCGACACGACCCGCCCAAGGGCACTCTCATCTCGTTCACACCCACATCCGTGAGTATACAACCCTCTCACTCTACCCGTGTCACTAACAGTGCATCATGCAGAGCGCCCTCATCAAGAAGAAGCTAGAGGAACAGCGCGAGAACTACCGCCGCCGACACGACCCGCCCAAGGGCACTCCCATCTCGTTCACACCCACATCCGTGAGTATACAGCCCTCTCACTCTACCCGTCTCACTAACACTGCATCATGCAGAGCGCCCTCATCAAGAAAAAGCTAGAGGAACAGCGCGAGAACTACCGCCGCCGACACGACCCGCCCAAGGGCACTACCATCTCGTTCACACCCACATCCGTGAGTATACAGCCCTCTCACTCTACCCATGTCACTAACAGTGCATCATGCAGAGCGCCCTCATCAAGAAGAAACTAGAGGAACAGCGCGAGAACTACCGCCGCCGACACGACCCGCCCAAGGGCACTACCATCTCGTTCACACCCACATCCGTGAGTATACAGCTCCCTCACTCTACCCGTGTCACTAACAGTGCATCATGCAGAGCGCCCTCATCAGAAGAAGCTAGAGGAACAGCGCGAGAACTACCGCCACCGACACGACCCGCCTAAGGGCACTCCCATCTCGTTCACACCCACATCCGTGAGTATACAGCCCTCTCACCCTCCCGTCGAGTAGCTAGGATACAGGTACTACTGATACTGACCCGATCCGCCTGACGGTGCTCCTATCTCGTTCACACACACATCCGTGAGTATACAGCTCTCGCACTCTACCTGACCGAGCGGCCATGTATGATTTCGAGGAATTGGTTACGTTACGAAACTAATGGGAACGGGAGTCGTTTTTAGGGTTTTCTGGGGTTGCACTTTACATTGGTTTAAGATTGTGTTCATAAACTTTTAAATGAAAATCGACGTTATTTTTTGTTTTTTCCTTGTAATTTTTATTCTATTCTATTCTAAAACAAATGACAGCTGATACGATAATTTTCCAATTTTTATTTGCAAATTTCTTATACTTGCTGCAGAGCAAGTCCTGTTATTTAACATTAAAAGGTAACATAAATTAATGTAAGTTAATTATTTGTGCAGGTATTACGTAAAATGACCGCAGATAAGGAGTCCGACGCGCCGAGCCCCAAGCAGCAGCAGTGGGCGCAGCCGCCTAAGATGCCGCAAGGACGGCCCATCGTCAAGGTATACATATTGACAACTAGCGAACCTTCGATCACTTTCATTACTAGAAGGTAGGATCCTATAGAAGTGGTATACGCGTGCCTCCGTGAGGGACAAAACATACGCGATGCGACACTATGATTGGTCTAATTTATTTGTTGCCCACCATAATCCATACTAAATTTACGGTGGGGAACAAATAAAATGTGAGACTGTGACTAGGACAAACAATAATAACTCTTTCGCTGCTACTCCTACCGAAAGATACATAAGACTATCCCGTTTGGTCATTTCCCCCCACCCATCATGCCAGATCCAGTTATATACTAGATTCATGCTTTCATTACTAGTGAGTCTGTGAGCTGTAGACCTCACCAACCCCAATGGTTACGCCATTTTGGAAAAAATCCTATAGGTAACTGTGGACCAAAGATATATACCGGGTGTCCCTAGCCATTGGACAAAGTCGAAATGTACATATGCATTAGGGTATTTAGAACCAGTATACAAAGTATCATAACAATCGGTGTAGCGGTTACGAAGAAATTTACAAATTACGATAATTTATTTATTTATTTATTAAATTATTTTTTACTTTGGAGCAACCTGTATGTGTTAGTAGCTCCTGAGGTAATAAATAGCATGAAACCTTCTTCGACAGTTTTGATTATCTTTTTTATTTATGACATTAATGAGATTCGGAATTTTGACAAATGTCATCATTGCCGCACATTTTTAAACAAATTGTCAAAAGCACTGCCAATGATTAATACAGTATGTTTCTTTTTGTTGTCGATTATTGGAAATAACTTTTGTTTGAAAATGTATTTTTTTATCTTTTGTTCTAATTAAAAAAATATTACCGTTAGAGCATTTCTGAGAAGTAACCCTACGTGGGATTTCAGGGTTTGTCCAATGGCTAAGGTCACCCTGTATAAATATAACTCCGTATAAGATAAATAAAGTTTAAGAAAAAAACGTGCCTCCGAAAATCAAGAAAAAATTATGCTGGAAAAGATGGGGCCATACCTTTGGCCTATACTCGTGTAGATGGCGACACCGTTTGCTATTTAACAATTTTAACACATATCTTCGCACAATAGGGGATATTACTGCAATGTTCTGCCGCCAGAGTGCAGCACTACCGACTCAGTAAATTCATAGACTAACTTATACATACTGTGCCTTAAACTGTTTTTTGACAAGTTTTCACAGACAATGAAATACGACATTGATGCATCAAGGCGGTTTGTTAACAAGGGCCTACCGGTAAACGCGAAAATCGAAATTTAGTTATCTGCCCCTTTATCGCTCGAATATGCATGAGTGATAGAGAGATTAGATAACGAAATTTCGATTTTCTTGTTTCGCGGTAGGCCATGTGATTGACGTGTGTCAATGTGGTTTGTTTACTGTATGTGCCACCTACGCAGAGCTTTGCCTGATATTCCCTATTTCAAAATATTTTCACTAGCACTGCCGATGTCAAACACGATTGTTGCTAGAATAACGTTCCATGATGGATTTTCAGAATAAGTTTGTATTTTCTGAATGTTTTTAAGTTTTAAGATTTACCTCCGACGTTTCGAGGACGGCGTTGTCCCCGTGGTCTCGGAGAAGACTGGCTCAAGTTGACATCAACATCTTCTAGCCGCGCGAGTTTTTCGAACTACCCGCACTTGGTCTTGTTTATCAGTTTGAACGTTTTGCGCACTAGGGATGTCACTCTGTCGACACACAACACTAACGATATTCGATTTATCGACTGTCGATATTCGTTTCCGCTTACATTTACTAATGACTGGATTCCATGTGGATGAGATCTTAAAACCCTCGTCCCGATTAAAATTGCAATGTTTTTTGATTTCAATGGCTTCCCGCACTTTTCTACTGTAGAAATGGCGATCCGTGGAGAGGATTTTAGGGTTATGCAGCTCAATCCAGTGGTTTGGTCCTGACTCCAGCAAACAACGCCGTCCTCGAAACGTCGGAGGTAAATCTTAAAACTTAAATACGCGATTAAGTCCCGTTGTGCAGTTTGATAATGTTTAATAATCGTGAAAGTTTAAATCAGTGTTTTGTAATAAAGTTGTAAGAAATAAATTAAATTGTGACAGGGCAACCAGAGCGGAGCAGCGCCACCTATGGGATACGCGCCGTCACCGGCAGACTACCAACACCATTATCAACAGCAGGTAGTTTCATTTTTGCATTATGTTTTACCCCCTTTGTCTATGATTAATATTTAATACACGTCAAAATAACAGCTACGGAGAAACGATTATAACGTCATTTTAGATGCGACAGACGTTTATGAAGAACGGCCTTAGACCGTACAACAGCAGCCCACCATTAAAAAGGCCGAGCGGGGCGAGTACCGTTACAAGTCGAGCATAAAATGACTATATGTTTCTATTATATGTACATAGTTTTTGCTTCGATAGAGACGAAAATATAGAGAAATTGCTCAATTTGTAAAACCTTTTGATCGTTTACAGCAAATGTCGGGCAGCGTACGTCAGTTCCTGCATCCGCAACAGAGGCAGCAAGTACCCAATGCGGTGAGTTTCAATATTTTCATAACAGCAGGCGTGGCTCACTCCGCGATTTCGTCGCGTCGCTACAAGTACATGCGTCTCACACCAATGTTGGTGTCTAGCAGTAGTAGTTGCCGCGCACCACTACGGACGCCTACTCGCGCTTGCGCCACCTTGCGGTCATATCTGTCGTAATAGATAGACGCGTTTTGTTAGAGAGTGAACCTTCTGTACCTAGTACTATTATTTATTCTGTGTTAAATGGGAGTTTAATTATCTATATGTCACGTGTCCACAAACGCCGACCACCATTTTGTCTCATTTGAGTGACGTCACTGTACCGAGCTGTAGCGATGTTATTTTCATGCTATCAAAGCTATACGAATATTAATAAATATATTTGAAAAAACATGTGGAATAGCCTATTATATTATGTTTGTGCACTGACGAGCATAAAATATGGGTCACGTGGACTTGAAAATACGGTTGTTTTGGCAAACACGATAACGACGAATGCTGTTTTTTGGCGTGATATTGACAGAGTAAAGCGTCTCTTAACACCAAGCAAAGATATATGTAACTCCGTATAAGATAAATAAAGTTTCAGAAAAAAAACGTGCCTCGGAAATCAAGAAAAAGTCATTCTCGAATAGATGGCGCCATACCTTTGGCCTATTCTCGGCTAGATGGCGTTGTAGACACCGTTTGATATTTAACAATTTTAACACATTTCAGTGAAAGAACATGGGTCAATATGGAACAATAAAAATTAAAAATCATTTATCCGTATACATTTTTTGATTAATTTATACATTTTCAATTTTATTTTAAGTTTTAATCGTGTGTCGATAGATGGCAGTAAATGTACCGTGACTACAAAATTGACTATGGGAATAGCCCTCCATACTAATGCGAGATCTCGCATACGAGTTTCATTACATTGCGTTATTTGATCTGTCGGCTGAGTTGATGTTACCTCAATGGTCCGCAGTGTAGGTAACTAAAATCGCATGCGAGTTCGCGCGCCGTCTAAATGAGCCCTAATGCTCTTGTGCTGCGGTGCTAATTAATGAATTTTGTTATGATTGCAGCTAAACAATATGAACAACATGAACAATATGAACAACATGACCCGCGGCATCGCCGGGGGCACCACTCTGCACCAATTGCTAGTCCAGTCTCATCAGAGGAGTCTCAACGGTAAATATTATATTTATAACAGCTAAACAATATGAACAACATGAACAATATGACCCGCGGCATCGCCGGCGGCACCACTCTGCACCATTTGCTAGTCCAGTCTCATCAGAGGAGTCTCAACGGTAATTATTATATTTGTGATACTTTACATTTTATGAATTATCATCATTTTCTTACCGTTGTCCCGTATTTTTGCCACGATTCCCTAAGATACCTCAAGAATTAGAAGAAATCCTAATATTTGCGCCAATTTTTAACGTATAAAGGCGTAATTTTAAACAAAAAAATGGGTAAATTTAAGTTTGGTCTCCTCGTTACAGTTCCTCACAGAAAAACAAGTGGTAAATATAAAATGACATTTTAGCACAAATAACACCTAGACCTAGACCCTACTGATAGTGTTGTGTTCCTGCCGGTGAATAAGGTTGCCAGAGCTCAACGAGGGTGCGGGGTGTTAGGGTCCGCAACCCGCATGTAACGCCTGTAGAGTTTCAGGCGTCTATAGGCTACGGTGACCGCTTACCATAAGGCGGGCCGTATGCTTGTTTCGTAATTTGTTTTAATTTTTTTTTTGTGTTTTAACAGAACTAGGCGGTGTAGGCGTGGGCGGCACGGGCGGCGGCGACAACCAGCTGGCGCGCTGGTTCTCGCCCGAGCTGCTGGCGCGCGCCTCGGCCGGCAAGCTGCCCTCCGTGCACGTGCCCAACGCGCTCTCCCTGGAGGACCTCGAGCGCCACCACCACTCGCCGGCGCCGCCGCTGCGCAACTGAACGCTCTATGGATATATTCTTTTTTAAAGCGACGGCGTAGGTTCTTCAGACGGTGTGAAATGTTGAGGCTAAAAAATTAAGAGTAAGGGTCGGTTGCACCAAACTGTTTGTCATCGCTAAATTTTATTGTATTGGAAGTTTTATAGTAAAACGTCGCGGCGCGCCCGGTGACGGTCAGTCTGTCAAGTGCGGGTGATGCAACTGGCACTAAGAGTCAGACCGAGCTAACGCGCAGACGCTGTGGAAAATGCCACGATAAACGTCAAAATTCCTATATTCATTGAGTTATTATTACTGTAGAGAAGCCACACCAAACATTAGAAATTGTCGCAATCTGTACCACGCGAACAAAACGCCGTAAGCGCCGTAATATTTATGGCGCGTACGCGTTTAAACGCGAGATTCACGCTCCACTTATATGGTTAGATGTCAAAACAATATCAACTCATGACGCAAAATACTGGTTCTATACGTTAGTAATAAAGTAATAATAGTTCAATGATGATATTAGAGTTGGAGCAAGCGAATTCTGCATGATATTTGTAATGGCAAGGTGTGGCAATGTCATCATTAGAATTGTGTCATTCTCGAGAACGTGCTTCCGTTTACTGTGGCAAATATTCTCGAGCGAGAACGTTTCCCATACTAACCGGAGAACGTTCTTAGGCGCCAACTTAAATCATTAATGTCAAATTTCTATGAAAATGTGACGTTAATATAATGACACTTTCACTTTCTTCTGTTCAAATCAGTGCAAAGTTAGGTTGGACGGACTCTATGGCGTTTATAGTGTAAATTCCACACTTTGGAAATCAAAACATCTGTACAAAGTTACCTTATAGTCTGAGCAACTATTCTGTATTTAGAGATAGTCAGAAAATACAAAAAATATTCGTGAACGGTTATAGATATTTCCAGTTGGGACGTTGAAAACAGTAATATATCTATGTTTATTGGTCACTATAGTTGCACAGACTATAATTAGCAAAACAGTAGCGACATCTGGAGTATGAAATGTAAACCAATCTTGATACCATGTGCATGGATAGTGGTTATTATACTCTATATTAGGGTGGTATTCTATCTGTGCAATATCTTTGTCCAATGTGTATTGCGTCTCACATTTTACTTTAATGAGAGAGTGAGACACAATAACATTGGACAGGTGGAATACCACCCTTAGACAAAACTCATTTGTAATCCGCTGTTCGAACTGAGTTATTCATCGCCCGAAACTCATTAGGTTGATGTATGAAGGCCACGAGAAACGTAATTTAAGGTACTATTTCAATCGATTCATCAAGTTTCATTTCACACAAAACCTAAATAACTGGTATTACTTTGATTAACCTCTCGAATGCCGGAACGCGGATCCACGTTAGTAGGTATTGAACTCGAATTATTAATTAATTAGAATTCAATACCTACTGCGCGGATCCACGTTCCGGCATTCAAGAGGTTTGGAAATATATCTCACAAAATAGTCTTAATACTGCACAGTTAATTAATTGCTCAAGCTTCTTTGGAGTATTTGGACTGACACAATTGAAATAGTACCCTAAAAACACTTAAAAATGTAAAGTAAATTATTTGTGACTAACTTAAGTTTTATAAACTGGTTCCTTTATGTCATCCCCGGGCGCTGCCAGTCAGATCCGATTATTAACTGATTGTTCTAACACGGCCATCCTGACATCCGGGTTGTCCCTGCATGCACCTTTTTGTCTGGCCATTTTATTGTATCATATCTTAAAGTACCTACTTACAGAGATCACCTATAGCAAAAATGTATTGATTGTATATGAAAGTCTAAGATAGATCTTATGCCTTTTGTAATAAGGTCCACCGATGGACAGTGAAGAGTGTTGCTGTTTGTACAAGGCCATCTATTTCAGTGGTCAAACTTCGAGGACACGTTTTTTTCTTGGACTTGACATGTCTTTAATCAATAACTCTGCCTATTGCATGAAAAGCTGGTATTTTCATGCTGTGGATTGGATAACGAAATGGCTAACATACGTCTTACGAAATAAAAGTATTTTTCACCCATGATGCACCAAATCCCAGTTTATAATGTTGACTAATTTGACGTATGACGTATTACAACCAGTATCACCAGTGTTTTTTTAGAAAAACGGACACGTTAGATTATATACATAGTTTGCCGGAACTTCAATAGATAAATACATATAATATGTCAAATAATGTAACAAAGTGCATTATGACTAAAATCTCGTTGGCAATTTCTCGGCGATATTTTGACAAAATGGCAGCTAATATCAAAACACTTGTCAAATGGACAACTGAAATCTGGGTGGATGCAAAAATTCAAATTTATGTCCTGTCAATATAAATTTCAGGTTATGAAAATAATATCATCATTGCAGTGAAAGGAAAATAATGTTGAAGTTTTGACAGTCTGTAACTATTATGGTCAAATTATGTCATTGATACCTGAAATGTTATGAAATTATTGACAGTATTGTAAAACATGTTACCTGATAGAAATTCCCACGTCTATTACATTAATATAACTTTTGTCTACATGATAGACTGTTTATAAAAAAATATGGTAGAAAATAATTTTACTGTGAATATATATTTACATTTTCTGCCATTTTTGAAATATGTATAAAGAAAAATATAATATTTATAAAGTTTATTCATGTAGACCCGAGTTTTTTGATTGATGGACTGAATACGTGTTATTAAACAAAACAATAATAGGTAGGTACTTTGCCACTTAAAATTACAAAAAAAAAATACAGTTACCGCTATTGTTTAAAAAGGTATTCTATAAGACATGATTTGAATTTCTACATAATTATGTTTTAAAACAGTGACGGTTGTTAGGGCAGACACTGTCAACAAATAATGTCAATACGTTATGTCGTTCCAATATGTAGATCGAATCACTAAAAGCGTAGCCACTACATGTCTGCCCTTTTCACAACGCAACTGACTTCTAACTCATGTAATAGAATAAAGATTATGCCTCTTTCTTTCGTACATTTCAAGGACGGAAAGAGACAAATGATTATCATGGAATGGTAGCTGTAGTCCGAGGTAGCAGCTGAGGGGTTAACTTTTTGATGTATTTCTTTGTATAGTGAGTTTACTCGTAGATTCTGGTATCGTATAACGTATTATTTAGCCCCGTGTCAGCTCCCTTATTTTGACTATTATTACAGTTGGACGCAGTCAATAATACTGATGATATTTCGGCTTAAAAATAAGCTAGAAATGCCGTCTTAGTTCACATGTAACCTAGCCTATAATATGACGATATATTTCATCATTATTATTGAACGTTTGACCCTGACTTATCTGTATTTAAAATGGGAGATATACTTAGAAATGTAAAAACAGCGCCACCCGATATGTGACTAAAAGAAAGAATGAGTGGAACTAGATAATGTATGCCGCCGACAAGCGAATTGATTGGAAAACTAAATAATTAAACAAGCTATTAGTTAAGTAAAAAAATATCTACGTAATACTTCTGTGACATGTTTGTATTGGAAATTATTTGAAGATATTGATGGCTAAGTGAATTATTTAGTTTTTCATATGTGCTTGATTATTTGACCCGGCGGTGACACTTCACGGAGTATCGCGGGAAAGATTGGGTAGTTGACAAATGCGAATGATGAACTGTTTGAGTGAACGGAACGAGTGAATGATAACGAATGAACGGAAATATAGTATGCAGAATAATATATATTGTATAATGTTTATGTATGTCTACGGTTGTGTTTGTTAGCATTTTTGTTACTACGTCATTTATGAGAGGAGAAGATTTTCGTTTACGATGGATGTCGTGTGTTCATTTCGTTAAGAACATTTTTGTAAAGGATTTTGGAGCGTCCCCAAATGTAAAAGACTAGCATTTGAGTTTTGGGATTCCACGAACTACGGATAGTATATTTTTTTAAACGTTTTACGTATTCCACTGTACGACGTTTTAGCGATTTGTGGAGTTTTTTGCAATATATCCCAATCAAGTATTTTAGTATGGTCTTGACAATCCTCACGTCAACGTTAAAGTTTAAATTAAACATCCAAAAATTACTTTAAAGTTTAGATTTTAAATTTATCGCTGTACAAACTTCTCCAAACTTCATACTCAAAATGGTTTAGGGTCTTTAGGCTTAGGACGGTAGGGTGGATTGTCAAGATACATTATCATTGATTGGTCATTTAATTTTCGAACAAAATGAGACCTGAGCACGTCAATTAGATATCATTTCATGACCCTGGATTATACCGTCCCAGTGTCAAATAAATTGGCTCAACAAAGCAATATTGCGTATACCTTTTCGCCTTATGCCTTGTGTGTACCGGTGTAAATATATCCCCGTTTGAACGGCTTGCTCAGATGGGGAGCTCAGATTTGGAATAGTGTAGCAGGTTTCAGATGTATTATGGACTGTGTGAAGCAATCATGGACTGGTTACGAAGACCGCGCAGACGCATTAGATGCGCCGAGCGATTTTGGTAGTAATGAATAGTGGCGAAATTTCAGTTTGTGTCGCGTCCCGTGATGCGGTCGCTTACGTATTACAACTTAAAAAAATGTCTCCTGTAAGCTTTAAATTATTGATTAAAGAAAATTTGAAAGTTTGTGTTTGTTTTATTTCACTGCGCGAACTCGTATCTGGCACGGATTCGGTGGTAATGAAGAGGAGGTAAAGAGAGAGGTGCAGAAGACTCACTCTCTAACAAAACGCGTCTGTTACGATCAGCACAGATATGGCCGCTAGGTGGCGACAGCGCCACGCGCGGCTTATGGCAAACCCCAAAATTGGGGCGGAACGGATGTACTTTTAGGTGTGCTACTCTGCAGCGGCGCCACCATAATGAATACCAATGAATTATATGGTGAAATGATGTACCTAAAAGGTACATCATGTACGTATAATGTTTATGGCTATACCTGTGATAGAAAACGAAATAATCGACATTGAAAGTGGCGCCGCTGGGGAGCATACTCCCCAGCGGCGCCACACAGTACTCATAGATAGAAATGATATTAGCTATTTTTTTCTTATGTAAATTGATGTACTAATGCTGTTTATTACGTACCTATTGAAAAAAAGAATTATTTTGCATTGATTAGTGATTTTATTTACATTTTAATTCCGCGTTCCACCTAAACGGTATGGGTTGTAAGACAGGCGCGCGGGTGAGCGAGATGGAGATAGAATTTCTTCCCGCCGGACCGCGCTCCCGCGGCCCGCTCCGATTTTCAATAGTAAATATTTTTGTTCTTGCTTTCGTTATGTTTCTGTGTCTGTACTTCTATATCAAAAGGAAAATTATATTAAGTACGTTGTATATTTTTATATTAAAAGTATATAATTAAATAACATTTTCTGTATTAATGATAGTTTCAGATAATAATTCTATCTTGTTTCATTGCGATTTTCAGTAGTCGGGTTTTAGTTTTTGAACTTATTTTTAACAATAATATTTTTGTTTTGGCTTTCGTTATGTTCATGTGTATGTAAAAAGAAAAATAGTTATTGGTTTTACAAAGGGGCAAAGTGTGGTTTAACCGCTCGTTTTCAAGCTAAAGCATGGTTTCAAAGCATGAGCGTTAAAGCCGGTAAACAAAATTTGCCCCCGAGTGAAATACAAAATTTTTCACCACACCAACCCGAAGCAAATATTAAATGTAAAATATCAAACAAAATCAAACCAAATCAAATTCAAACAAAATAAATGAATGTTATTAAATTATTTCATCGAAAATCATCATTTAAAAGTCAATTCTACCAGTAAACATAAGAAAACTACTCGAAATTTTCATTTGATTACTTTGCCTCACACGTGAATTACTGATAGCAAAGTGCAACTTTGCTATCCGTTTTTGACTCGTTTTTGAAGTGCAAAGTAAGTCTTTCCGAGGTGGTGTGGTGAAAATTAAATTACCTAATGCCAATTTTGAGTTGTTAACTTATACGTTACGTATAATATGTAGTCTTCGGTTACCGCGATTTTTACTCAGGAAATAAAACTATTAAAACGGATTATATCGCGTATAGTAAAAGTCAATTATACCAGCCTATAAATTTGATAGCGCACGCAGTGCAAGTGTTATTTATATGTCATAATTTCATAGAAGTTTGACGTTTTAAATAACACCTGCACTGCTTGGGCTATCAAAATCGCTGCAGACTTTTTGGTCTAACTCTATTGAACTTGTTAACTTATGCTGGCTGGTAGAATTGACTTTTAATGATTATAATGAACGATAAATATATAAAAAAAAAGTCATTTATACATATTTGATTTGGTTTGATTTTGACGACAGGTCTGGCCTAATGGGTTGTGACCCTGTCTGTGAAGCCGATGGTCATGGGTTCGAATCCCAGTAAGGGCGTTTATTTGTGTGATGAGCACAGATATTTTTTTCTGAGTCATGGATATTCATTCATGGGTATTCAGTGAGTACGTGTGTGTGTGTGTGTGTGTATATATATATATATATATATATATGTATATCGTGGTCTGAGTACCCACAATACAAGCCTTCTTGAGCTTACTGTGGGGATTTGTCAATTTGTGTAAAAATGTCCTATGATATTTATTTATTTATTTCTTTGATATTTTATATTTAGTATTTTCGTCGGGTTGGTGTGGTGAAAAATGTTGTGTCGCGAAAACCCTCGCAACGCTTAAGATTCGATTATTCGAACCAATAATTCGCTATTTTTATATAATTTTGGAATCTTTCGCTTGCTCGGGTATCAATATTAGCACGAGCGGTTAAACAACACTTTGCCCCCTTGTAAAACCAATAACTATTTTTCTTTTTACATACACATGAACATAACGAAAGTCAAAATAATGTTATTTTCTCAAACATGCAATGAAATGTCGTCACTCCGGGCGTTATATCAGGCTTCGAAGTATCACGTTTAGGGCGGAGCAACTCCAGAGAACTGTAAAGGAACTTCATACAAAATTTAAGGCCTAGGCCGGGAAGTAATTTTTTTTTTTAATTTCCATTTCACAGATATGTGTGACACACCATCGTGGCATTCAGCCATTAAAGTGATGACACACTATCGCACCGCTTTAAAAAAAAAACTATAGGCAGTTTATGGTTTATGGTACGATTTCTTTTTTTTTTTAAATCTTTATAGGGCTGTATCTCCTAAACCGTGCGCCGCAGCGCAAAAATAATAAAATGTTCGTTCCTCTGTAAGAAACCCTTAATTAATATTAAAAAAAACCACAAAAAAGAAAAAAATAATAACAAAAAAACTTTATAATGCTGTATCTCCTAAACCGTACGTCGTAGCGCAAAAATAATCAAATTTTCGTTCCCCTTTAGGAAACCCCTTAATAACATTTAAAAAAACACAAGAAAAGAAAAAAAAGAAAAAAAAAAAGCAAAAATTTTTTTTATAGGACTGTATCTCCTAAACCATGCGTCGTAGCGCAAAAATAATAAAATGTTCGTTCCTCTGTAAGAAACCCTTAATTAATATTAAAAAAAAAAAACAAGAAAAGTAAAAAAAGAAAAAAAAAAGCAAAAAAAATATTTATAGGGCTGTATCTCCTAAACCATGCGTCGTAGCGCAAAAATAATAAAATGTTCGTTCCTCTGTAAGAAACCCTTAATTAATATTTAAAAAAAATCACAAAAAATAAAAAAATAATAAAAACAAAAAAAAACTTTATAATTAGTGTCCGACCGAAAGTTCGGTTTCGGTTTCGGTTTCGGCCAGTTTCGGCCAAAAAATCATGTTTCGGCTGTAGTTTCGGTTTCGGCCAAAAAACGGCCGAACCTTTCGGCCGGGCCGAAACTTACGAAATGGCACTTCGGAAAAAGACCAAAAGTTGGGGAATAAGTAGGACAACAATAGTAATAACCTACGTTTACTGATTCATGTATAGGTATATTATAAAACACAATTCCACCAATAAGGGCGCCACTGGACGGTCGACGCAGTCTTATGAGGCTGTCAATACCTATAATGCGCACACTGTCTATTGCACACATTGTATCGGAGTGAATGAGATAGCACTATCGCACGTAGCCGTTGGCCGAGTATCAGCTCGGCCCGAGTCGAACGATGTATTTTTCGCTCTTATTCAGTCACTTTCCTATCTACCTCTAATGGCAAATTTTAAGCGAGGCTAAAGGCTACGCTCAAGTAGTGCTGCAAAGATGATTTTCTGACTATTGATTAAAACGAAGAAAAAACCCTTAAAAGTGTCCCCAGTACAGTTTTTCATACGAATGCTCGACCTTAGCCTCACTTTTTACCTCAATTTACCATTTGGTTTGTGTTCCACATGTCCTCTACTTCAACTTAGCCGTTCGCCTCGCTGCGCCATGCTCGGCCTGCGCGTCTCGCTTTTTAATACAATGGACATTGGTTGGAGTCTGTGCTCAACTACTTATCTTGAAGCCTGAAGCACGGCTTTTACTTCGCATGAAAGTTCGCCTCACTGGGGCACTTCGGACTTTTAGGCCCAGGTGAAGATCGGTACCCGGCCTTGCGATTATCATCATTCACTTGCCCTTATCCCATTTATTTGGGGTCGGCGCAGCATGTCTTTTTCTTCCATACCTCTCTCTCGCCCGTCATCTCATCATTCACTTACGTTCGTTTCATATCATCTCTCACACTGACAGTCCATCCACCTTTTTCTCGGTTTTCCACTCCCGTTACTTCCCTTGCGATATTGTTAACAAAAAATTTCGCGCTCGCTGCGCTCGCGTTTTCGGTTGGTTTTTTGGTTGACCCTGTATCTGATCTACATGTTAGCTTGACTGGTGAATGAATAGAGTTAGACCAAGAAAATTCTGCAATGATTTTGATAGCATACGCAGTGCTACTAGTGCAAATGTTATTTATACGTCATAATTTCATAGAAATTTTGACGTTTAAAATAACACTCGCACTGCGTGTGTTATCTAAATCGTTGCAGAATTATCTTGGTCTAACTCTAGTAATTTTCTTAAAAAACTGCTTAAGTAACATCAATTTCAAGGACATTGGGTGTTGACAGCCCCATAATATTTGTGTAAAAGCGGTTTTATGACATTTTTTTAACGATTTTATCAAGTCTACAAAAGGTTCGGTTTCGGTTTCGGCCGAAACTAGAGCCAAAGCCGAACATTCGGTTTCGGTTTCGGTTTCGGCAAAAAAACATGTTTCGGTCGGACACTATTTATAATGCTGTTATCTCCTAAACCGTACGTCGTAGCGCAAAAATAATCAAATTTTCGTTCCCCTTTAGGAAACCCCTTAATAACATTTAAAAAAACACAAGAAAAGAAAAAAAAGAAAAAAAAAGGAAAAAAATTTTTTCTAGGTCTGTATCTCCTAAACCATGCGTTGTAGCGCAAAAATAATAAAATGTTCGTTCCTCTGTAAGAAACCCGTAATTAATATTAAAAAAAAAACAAAAAAAAAGATAAAAAAAAAAAAATACTTTATAATGCTCTTAAACCGTGCGTCGTAGCGCAAAAATAATAAAATTTTCGTTCCCCTTATGAACCCCACGCACTGAATAACCTATCACATTAGGACATGAAACAATCATCATCATCAATTTTTATTATTATTTCATTGCATGTTTAAGAAAAGCACTATACATACCTCGGCGTGAAAAGGGGTTGTCGGCCTCATAACTATCCGGCCTCACTACGTTCGGCCGTCTATATGCATTCGGCCGGCAACCCCTTACTTCCCAGCCTCTGTAGTAATGTACTATTAATTATATACTTTTAAATATAAAAAATACAACGTACTTAATATAATTTTCCTTTTGATAGTAGAAGTACAGACAGAAACATAACGAAAGCAAAAACAATAGTTATTTGTACAACAAGAGATCAAAGTTTGATATTTCTTCGAGTGCTTATTTTGAGTCCCGTGCAAGCGAAAGATTCTATAATATAGAATTTAGAATCTTGAGCGTAGTAAGGGATTCAAAAGCGCACGAGATGTAAATAACTTTGATCTCGTGTAGTACACAAAATTTTTCACCCTAAACAGTGAGAACATTCCTAGAGGGACAGAGATAATAGAACCCAAGTATATCAAACTTGTATTAGACCCCGCATGTTGAAATGACATTTGACTATAAAGTAAGCTTGAATGTCATTTTGTCTCACTCAGTGAGCAAAATCGCATTTTGCTCACTGAGTGAGACAAAATGAATCAGTGAGCAAAATCGCATTTTGCTCACTGTTTTTAAGAAGCAAAGTACCCTTGTTCGAGCTGCTGAGGTGAAATAGTTATTTGTTTTACAAGGGGGCAAAGTTGTTGTTTAACCGCTCGTGCTAATATTGATATCCGAGCGAGCGAAAGATCCCAAAGTTGAACCACGAGCGTAGCGAGTGGTTCGAAAATGGAATCTTGAGCGTTGCGAGGGTTTCAAAGCACGAGGGTTAAACAAAATTTGCCTCCGAGTGAAACACAACATTTTTCACCACACCAACCCGAAGCAAATATTTAAAGTAAAATATCAAACAAAATCAAACCAAATCAAATCCAAATGAATGGTTTTAAATATTGATCATCCAAAATCATCATTTAAAAGTCAATTCTACCAGCAAACATAAGAAAACAACTCAAAATTTGCTTTTGATTACTTTGCCTCACATGTGAATAAAATGCAACTTTGCTATCAGTTTTTGAAGTGCAAAGTAAGCCTTTCCGAGCTGGTGTGGTGAAAAAATATTTATTATTGAAAATCGGAGCGGGCCGCGGGAGCGCGGTCCGGCGGGAAGAATTTCTATCTCCATCTCGCTCACCCGCGCGCCTCTCTTACAACTCATACCGTTTAGGTGGAACGCGGAATTAAAATGTAAATAAAATCACTAATCAATGCAAAATAATTCTTTTTTTCAATAGGTACGTAATAAACAGCATTAGTACATCAATTTACATAAGAAAAAAATAGCTAATATCTTTTCTATCTATGAGTACTGTGTGGCGCCGCTGGGGAGTATGCTCCCCAGCGGCGCCACTTTCTTTGTCGATTATTTCGTTTCCTATCACAGGTACAGCCATAAACATTATACGTACATGATGTACCTTTTAGGTACATCATTTCACTATATAATTCATTGGTATTCATTATGGTGGCGCCGCTGCAGAGTAGCACACACTTTTAGCTACCTGTAGCAAAGCGACGAAATCGCGGAGTGAGCCACGCCTGATTTAGCTTGTGATAGTTGATACGGACGCCCACACTTAACTGTACATCGGTGGACCTTATGCCTTATGTAATAAGGTCCACTGATGTACAGTTAGGAGTGTTGCTGTGTGTACCTCACAAAATTCCTGATATTCCGTTTTCCTACTTCACTACATAACATAACTATGACATTCAAGGATAACAGTCATACAATAACCCCCTTATTCATAAACGTTTACTAAAGTTGATAAGCCGATAATAATCGTTTCTCTTTCCATCATACCAATACGTTGGAAGAAAAGCTAAGAAGAAGCTACTTTCGGCGTATCTAATAGGAATGGAGGTTTCTCCGTGAGCATTTTGTCCCGTGAATATGAAAAAAAAAACCGGGCAAGTGCGAGTCGGGCTCGCGCACGAAGATTCCGTACCATAATGAAAAAAAAAAGCAAAAAAAAAACGGTCACCCATCCAAGTACTGACCACGCCCGACGTTGCTTAACTTTGGTCAAAAATCACGTTTGTTGTATGGGAGCCCCATTTAAATCTTTATTTTATTCTGTTTTTAGTATTTGTTGTTATAGCGGCAACAGAAATACATCATCTGTGAAAGTTTCAACTGTCTAGCTATCACGGTTCGTGAGATACAGCCTCGTGACAGACAGACGGACGGACAGCGAAGTCTTAGTAATAGGGTCCCGTTTTACCTTTTGGGTACGGAACCCTAATGATTTTTACCCATTGACGTATATATATCTAAGACTATGAAGTATTTGAACAAATTAAATTATTTTCAGAAAATATTTTTAATTTGTTTTTATCAAGTAGAAACACTACTATATAAATTATAAACTGAAATAAATGTCATATACTAAGAAAAAGTGACCAAGGCCTCCAGTGCCCCAGGCTGGAATCGAACCAGCGTCCTCTGCTATCGCGGCAGGTGCCTGAACCACTCGGCCACCGGGCCACAGCGACATTAGTCAAATTTTCCAAGTATATGCACTTCCTACTGAAGGCTTGTGGCGCCCCCTGGCCATCTCTAAGGTAGAACAGTATGGTTCGAACCTTCTATCTGGATCATTCTCATGATGATACCGAGCTAGCGAGAGAGATGGCGCTGCCAATCAATACTATGAAGTATTTGAACAAATTAAATTATTTTCAGAAAATATTTTTAATTTGTTTTTATCAAGTAGAAACACTACTATATAAATTATAAACTGAAATAAATGTCATATACTAAGAAAAAGTGACCAAGGCCTCCAGTGCCCCAGGCTGGAATCGAACCAGCGTCCTCTGAGCGTGGTTCGATTCCAGCCTGGGGCACTGGAGGCCTTGGTCACTTTTTCTTAGTATATGACATTTATTTCAGTTTATATATCTAAGAACTGGCCGTACGGGGTTAAAAAACCGGGCAAGTGCGAGTCCGACTCGCGCACGAAGGGTTCCGTATCATAATGCAAAAAAAAAACCGGAGAAGTGCGAGTCGGACTCGCCCTCCGAGGGTTCCGTACTTTTTAGTATTTGTTGTTATAGCGGCAACAGAAATATATCATCTGTGAAAATTTCATCTGTCTAGCTATCACGGTTCATGAGATACAGCCTGGTGACAGACGGACGGACAGCGGAGTCTTAGTAATAGGGTCCCGTTTAACCCTTTGGGTACGGAACCCTAAAAAGCAAAAACCAAACGGTCACCCATCCAAGTACTGACCACGCCCGACGTTGCTTAACTTTGGTCAAAAATCACGTTTGTTGTATGGGAGCCCCATTTATATCTTTATTTTATTCTGTTTTTAGTATTTGTTGTTATAGCGGCAACAGAAATACATCATCTGTGAAAGTTTCAACTGTCTAGCTATCACGGTTCGTGAGATACAGCCTGGTGACAGACAGACGGACGGACAGCGAAGTCTTAGTAATAGGGTCCCGTTTTACCCTTTGGGTACGGAACCCTAAAAAATGGTACTAGTTCAGCGGTGTCACTCACGAATTCGAGCCAATCGTGCAGTCTAACGCAACCAATAGTGCGCGTGATACGAACTCATCAACCAATCGCGCGCGTGATGCGAACTCATCAACTAATCGCGTTGTAGCGGTGTCACACCGCTGTACTGGCCCCTGTCATGCCTCATTATTATTGCCCGCAGTGTTGCCAACTTGGCATAAATGATGCCAGATCTGGCATAATTTCACTCACTTTGGCCCCAAAATTTTCCATTTAGCATCTGGCATATTTTTTAGCATAATTTAGTCTAAGCCAAGTTTGCACCAACTTGGCAGCAACAATATGCGCCATCGCCTTATGTGGTTCATATTTTCATATGAATTTTGACTGTTGTGGGCGGATGGACGTCGACGGACTATATATGAATATTTTTTTTTAAATGGCAAATAAATTCAGTTAAATTGACCTCTGATTTTTTCGTGGATTTGACATATTTGAGTTCCGTTTTGCAGATTTGATCAGACAATTTAATCAGGTTGGCCGACAATTGTCCTATCTGAGGGGCTACCGCGAAAACCGAAATTCGCAAATTGCGGGGATCTTTCTCTTTTACTCCAATGAAGGCGTAATTAGAATGACAGAGAAAAATGCCCGCAATTTGCGAACTTCGATTTTCGCGGTTATAGCCCTGGACTGGCCTTCACTGATCTTGTAGGTATTTACCTACATAAATTTACAGAGGGCCTACCACGAACGTCGATAATGAAAATTTAGAGCAACTACCTCTTTTACTCCAATTAAGGCGTAATTAGATTGACAGAGATAGTTGCTGGAAATTTTCGATTTTCAATGTTCGCGGTTATACGCCTGAAATGGAGAAGCTTTTGCTCGCATTTTGAGCTCACTTGGTCAATAATAAGGCTGGCCACAGACGTACGGAATGACAGGTGCAAACGAGACATGTATAGTTATGTGTATAGCGACGTCCCGTTCACAGACTTCACACCTGACCGTCCGGAAACCGAATGAAAATTCCGTGCGTCTGTGGCCAGCCTATATTGCCCATCAACAGCAGACTCGTAACCGTCGTAACTATATTCTGTCAAGCCATTCCCTTAGTAAATAAAAATCACAAATTTAAAAAAAAGGAGGCGCGAAGGATTATCACCCCATAGAAAATTTGAATTTCTCGCCTTTTTCTACTGGCAAAGTACGGTGTTTTTTAGTGAATATTTTTAGACACCATATTATTTTAAGTGTCTATTTTCAAGTGACATTTTAGCATTTTTTTTAGCATATTTCAAAAAACTTTGGCATAATCTAGACATTAGACTAGCATTTTTTCAAAATCCGAGTTGGCAACACTGATTGCCCGTAAGGCCAGTCCCTGGATATCTATGTCAATGTTTTTACCCACATAGATTTGGAGAAGTTGTTAAGGGTGGTATTCCATCTGTCCAATATCTTAGTCCATTGTGCATTGCGTCTCTCTCACTCTCTCATTAAGCAAAATATTAGACAAAATACAGATTGGACAGAATGGACAGGTGGAATACCACCTTAATAAACTGCAGTCAAGTCAAGAAAATGTCATGGCAACATCTATTAAGGGGCCCACTGATTAACAGTCCGCCGGACGATATCGGCCTGTCAGTTGTTCGGAACTGTCAAAATTTTGTTCTAACTGACAGGCCGATACCGTCCGGCGGACTGTTAATCAGTGGGCCCCTTTAAAAGCGACACAAGCGAATGTCGAGACGAGTTGTTTCAGGGGTTTACAAGTTCCCATAACACAAACTAGATGGCGCCAGTAGTATTGAAATAAACTTGGTGTAAGTATTTTTTGCTATATAATAGGGCGTATTGCGAACGTTTGAACTAGGGCTTCCAAATACCGGACTTCTCACAATACCGGTATTAATACCGAAACTGTCTTCATCAATACCGGGATCCCGGGATCCCGGTATTGAATATAAATTGCTTTAAAAAAATATAGTTTTATTAAAAAGGGGAATTAAAAAGGGTTACTGTAACACCAGATATGTCCTAAAAGCTTTTAGAACAATAAACAATCAATGTCGCCATCTGCATTAATTTTATTTCACACTCCAGGTTGGCAATAATTTTATTCAACTGGTTGACTTCACCAGTCACATTTTTAGTCCAACAATTTCCGCCTAAATTAGTTTGCCATACTACAGTTCCTTGTTCCTTTTAATTAAAAATTTAAATTTTAAGTACTAACTATATTAATCTCACTGTCAGTGTCAGGATTCATCCACCACCAATCATCAAATATTTATCTGACGTTCAGGCAACGATCTTATTTCAATAATAAAATAAGGGCTAGATGCAAGTTAGATGCGTCTGACGTGTAGTAAAAGCTTCTTAATACAGCCGAATATGACCATTCTAATGGATATAAACGGTTTATACTGCAAATTTTCCTTGTTTTTAAAAATACCGGGATCCCGGTATTGCATTTAAAAATACCGGTATTGAAAAATACGTTTAAAAAGACGGGATCCCGGTATTTCGGGATCCCGGGATCCCGGTATTGGAAGCCCTAGTTTGAACCTTGAATTGAGTTGATGTCGTGTCGAAACTTAGCTTTTCCGACAATAGCAAAGTTCTTACTAGCCCCGATGCAGAGTTCATCGAATGAAAAACAAAAATCATATTTATTTTAATGTTTTATAAACATGTAGAGTTAGACCAAGCTATTTCAAACTTCTATGAAATTATGACGTTTAAATAACACTTGCACAGTCTGGGTTATCAAAATCGCTGCTAACTTAGTCTAACTCTAGTAATAATGTAGGTACCTAATGTTCAATGTTGTTTATTTTGAATGTATAGTAAAATTTCACGTGATGTTTATTGTTAAAAAAGTGGATTAAAAAAAAAACATTGTCAAAATCATTTTTCCGTTCTCCGGCCGGAAAACATCAACTTTCGGCCCGCTGCACGAGGGCGGGATCAAATGGGAATACACCGTTTTATCAGAGTTGATATCAAAAGCTTGCAAAAAGAAGGTTTTACTATAGTTTAGATATGTGGATTACAAACAATGATATATTTGTTAATTCTCCTCATCTCCGCGTCAGTGGAAAGGCAGACTTACATCGGTCTGTGTTCTGTGAGTCTGTATGCATTTGTACACTGTGAAAGCAGAGAAGGAAGATTAGTCATGCGCTGAGAAACTTTCTAAAGACACTCTGTAAGAGGAAATGTAGGCCCGGATTTAGTGACCTAGGGGGATTAGAGATGCAACGGATAGTTGGTTGGCCGATGGGTAGGCCGGATATCCGGTATCCGGCCGCCGAAACTATAACTACATTTCGGTATTTCAGGTGCGCAACTGTGCAGGTTTTGGTATTTACTTTAATATTTTTAATTTTAATTTGACCTGTTTCCTAGTGAACATTCGCGCGGACGCATTTCTAGGTTCGAAATGAGTGCATGCGCGTGCAAGTCAGTGGAATGTTTAAATTGTTTTATAATAATAAACGAGTAGGATTATTGTGACCGTGACTGTTTCTTAAATCCAATTTTGTTTACTCCGAAATCAAGCAATGTTACTATCCGGTATCCGGCCGGATAGTAGGTCACTATCCGGTATCCGGCTGAATATTAAAATAATGGCCGGATACCGGATAGTAACCGAATATCCGGCGCATCTCTAATAGGCACTTGGAATTTAGACGGGCCCCCTAGCAATTCTTCTGGCCAAGCACGCCTGTTTGTTCCGCCTGTCTATTTTCTGTGACATTTATGCACTGTCTATGCAACCATCTCAAAGCCATTGTTAGGTTGCCTAGGCCCGAGGCCCGGGCCTTGTGGGCCTAGGCGGAAATCCGGCCCTGAGGGAGCGTTTATAGTAATTGTCGAAATTCCGGGACTGATGTGCTCCGTGAGTCCAGGACCAAACTTCCTAACTCCGGAACTGTCTTCCGATTGGACTTGGAACTCTACTTTGACTTGTTCCAGTTTTTCCATTTATAAACCAGATTTTTTCCTCTGAATAACTCTTTTCTCGTTCTCGCTGCAGAGGATAAAAAGTGTAAAAAATGCTCTAAGCATGAGTCGCAAAGTCGAGTCTTTCGTTACTTTCAGCATTATAATTTCTAAGATTCTTTGTGACAACACATGCAATGGTCGCAAAGAATCTATGTGAAATCTTTAAAGAATCACAATAACGGTATGTTCACACGGATCTTGATCATATGCTGATGCTGCCCTTCTCTGCCCTTCTACGATCAAACAAGCCATCGTGGGAGACTCAATCGTAGACAGCTATTTGGTAGTAGGTAAATACTGTTTTATTAAGCCAGGCAAAGTTTGGCTTCCGGCAGGCAACGTTAAAAGTAATAATTTGAAATATGCATTAAATTAACTAACTATACAGGGTGATTTCGGGGTCGTGGAGCAAGCGAGCCAGACATCATACAGAATTCAAAGATGAGCCTAATGATGTTGTTAATTATTGTTTATCACCAATAATGATGATTATTTTCCAGATGACAAGTAGGAAAAAACTTTTTTGCATACAATTTGGTCACCCTACTCAATGTGACGTCTTGTCGCTTTCCATACAGCGTATGTCAAAAGTCATAGGGTGACCATAATTACTTTGTATAACATTAATTTTACTTGAAGAATAAGAAAAAAATAACTAATTCTATTTTAATCAAATACTAATACCATATGATAATGTGGATCATTTACAGAGTCAGAAAAAGTGGTTCTGGCTCACGACCCCGAAATCACCCTGTATAGGTGGCCTATCATCGTTTCTAAGTACCGCGCTATTTAATATATGTTACATAGGTATTATAATATACCTACTGTTTTGCCCAGCAGTGTCATGACGCCACATTAAGAAGGCTCATGATATTATTGGGTGTTAGGTAAATTAAACAAGAATTTATATATTATAATTCTGTATTTATATAATTTAAGTACATAAACTTTTTTCCATAATGAGTGGTATAAAGATACGAGGAAGATTGAATAACCAACTTACCTGCTTCAAAAGTGCTTTGGTAAGGGGCTGTCCATAAATTACGTCATCTATTTTTGACCCCCCCACCCCTAACTTCATCCAAAAATCATGCTTCGAATGACCCCGTTTCCTCCTACGTCATGCTACCATCATCCGATGTCCAGACCCCCCCCCCCCCTCATTTGAAATGACGTCATTTATGAATAGCCCCTAAGTAGGTACGCGTAATAGATTTAGGACCATTAGGTAAATTCAAAAGTAGGTACTTACAAACCATTAATTACATGTCCTACATGTTTAAGTATTATGACATTAATTCATTTGCCTACGAGTTAATAGAAAGTTTCTTCCTTTAAGTAGGTACCTATAGTTCGTTTTTTTTAGCATTAGAAATAAGGTAAACAATCTTGATGTCTTTTAAATGAAAAACACGTTTTAAAAATAAGTTACGGCAAATATGTAACAATTATGAATCTATAATACGATCATTTATAGTCTTCTACTTTCATAAGTAATAGTTACTGATTTTTATAAAGCGTTTTTCAATTAAAAGACATGTCAAGATCGCTTACCTTCTTTGAAGTTCTTTCTAATGCTAAAAAAAAACGAACTATACATGACATCGTTGCTGATGATACACGAATTAGCTGAAAAACAACATCTAGGTATGTATACGGGTTGGAGAACTGTGTTGTGATGTGATGTAGAGAAACACCTTCATTGCGATTGCCATAAATAGCCCACTCTTTGGCATCGAGATATAAAATCAAACCCTTCAACCGAAAACTATAACATAACGACTCTATACGTACGAACGAACTGATTAGAACTTCGATGAGCTCTAACGTAAATAATTACTAGATATTAGGTACTTATCTCCGAACGGAGCAAGCGACTACAGCTCAAGGCAACCTCTAGCGGACTGACTAAAATAAAAAAGCTTATCGCTTTCGCCTCCCACAGCGCATATTACACATGCGCAGTTAGGCGAAGCGATCAATAAGTATTCCATGTATTTCACGTAGGTACTGTAAGCAGTTACCTATAATATAGGCCCTATTCCTATATCATTGAAGTTTATCAGGCCTTTTATCAATGCCACACGTACCTACTGTGCTGTGGATTTTATTTTATATGTCGCTCGCATACCTAGATAGGCGATAGTTGATAGATAGAAGTGATACAACATTGATACAATATCAGGCGTGGCTCACTCCGCGTTTTCGTCGCTTTGCTACAGGTAGCTAAAAGTACATCCGTTCCGCCCCAATTTTGGGGAAAGCCATAAGCCGCGCGTGGCGCTGTCGCCACCTTGCGGCCATATCTGTGCTGATCGTAACAGACGCGTTTTGTTAGAGAGTGAGTCTTCTGTACCTAGTACTATTATTTATTCTGTGACAATATTTCTTTTAAGTGAACTAGGCTTAAGCTAGCAAATCGTGCATTGAGTTTTCTTCTTAATAGGTAGATCACAAAAACCAAATGTCTATTATTCAAATATAAATACCTAGGTCACACAAAGGGTCACCAATACATGACAGTAGTGAAAATACGGTCGCGCAAAAGTGCAGTGGAGGCGACATTATTTATTCTATCGATGTAGGTACTAGGTACTTATGTATTGTAATTACTTAGCTATGTTATCTACTATAACTGTTATTAATTAATGAGGAATGACGAGGGTGCCCGCGTAAGTAGGTACTTAATTAGACCACTACCACACCCCGGACACTGGCGATCAAATGTATGAAACAAACGCGTTCCTACGCACACAGTCTAAGCTCGTGTAGGTGAACGCGTACCATGCTTGTGTGAGTGAGACGTGCTAGGGTTCCCGCCATTTTGTTGACAAGTTCGATGACCTCAATGACCCAAAACTCATTGCGCGAATTAGGAAGAAATAAGAATCATATTATGCTGTAAGGTATCTAAGCTCGATTTATACAATAGTTTCCTATTTTGAATCAGTATAAACGAAGTAACAAAATTTTTGTAAGGAAATTCAGGCCACCGAAAATATTACGTACGTTGAAAACATGATTTTTTGTTCATATAGATATTGTGTTGTTTTCAGTGTGATCTGATAGGTTTAGGTCTAAAACAGATAGGGTAAAAGAAATACTAAACATAAGTACCTATTGTAAGTTGGTATTCTACTAAAACATAAAACACTTTAAAAATAACTGGGTATGTACTTGCCTTGATTCATACAATGGGAATCTGTGGAACTTTCTTTTAGTTTTGTCGTTTATAGAGCTTAAACAACCGTACACAGCACCAGAGCCGGATTAAGCATGTCGGGGCCCCTAGGCAGTGCGAAGCTCGGGGCCCCCTACAGTAAATTCTGCACACAGCACATTCAGTACAGGGAAAAAAAAGTTTGCGTTTTTAATTTCAATCTTCAGGCGTCGGCCGAGCCGATCCAAATCGAACGATGTCTGTTTCGCGCTTATTGCGTGGACATAAAGCTATTCTATTGGTTTTTGCCGATTCCGCGTCGCGTCAAGTGTGGGGAGAGCCCTTTAGGCTTAAGGCCAATTCCCAGTGGAATACTAAAGATGAGAGCTTCAGCGTCACTTTCTTATCTATCTCTAATTTACTAGCTAAAAGCTAAGCTCAACTAGTGCCGCAAAGTTGATTTTCTCAATAGTTAATATTTCGAGAGGCTGAACAGCCATTGTCCGACCATAAGACCAAACGCCGAGCTACATGATTAGAATCAACCTAATAATAAAGAATTACTTAAATTACTAGAGTTAGACCAAGATAAGCCTGCAACAATATTGATAGCAATCGCAGTGCAAGTGTTATTTTAAACGTCAAAACTTCTATGATATTATGACGTATAAATAACACTTGCACTGTGTATGCTATCAAAATCATTGTAGACTTTTCATGGTCTAGGTACCTCTATTAATTCACCAGTCAAGCTAACATGTAGATACAGGGTAAATTAAAGAAGCAAAAATAAACGCGAGCGCAGCGAGCGCGAAATTTTTTGACAATATCGCAAATTGTGAAACCGTGTTAAAAGGCCGGGTATCGATCTTCATTTGGGCCTAAAAGTCCGAAGTGTCCCAATGAGGCGAGCTTTCATGCAAAGTCAAAGCCGTGCTTCATCAGGCTTCAGGATAAATAGTTCAGCACAGACACGAACCAATGTCCTTTGTATTAAAAAGTGAGACCGCAGGCCGAGCTTGGCGCAGCGACGCCAAAGGCTAAGCTGAAGTAGAGGAGATGTGGAACACAATAAACCAATGGTAAATTGAGGCTGAAGGTCGAGCATTCCTTTGAAAAACTGGGAACACTTTCGTCTTCTTTCTTTTTCTTTGTTTTAATCAATCTAGTCCTCGTGATTCTGACTCGAAATAATAATAATAATAAGTTGTTGGTTGTTCGAAATTTTTTTCGAACTATTTTCCCTGAAAACCTCAAATTACAACTTTACAACAGGTACCTACGCAGAATGCGCCTCGTAAACTTTTACGTATTGCTTCAATTTTATTACAGTATTTCATTAATTTAAAGAATGGATCAAAAAAAAAACAATAATTTGTTATTCATTATTATAAGAATAAAAAATTTACTCATGAATGTTGAGCCTATGGAACAAAGTTTTATTTGGTGCGCGCTGAGCCGCCAGGGCCCCCTAGCCGAGGCGGGGCCCCCAAGCCGAGGCGGGGCCCCTAGGCAGTTGCCTACTTTGACTTAGGGTTAATCCGGCCCTGCACAGCACAACACACGCCCATTACAAAAGGATTTGTAAATATTTGTTTAATATTTTACATGGCCTCCGCTCTGCGCACCGCGTCGTTGCGTCCTTGCCAGCCGGTAACTGAGAGGTAACCGAGAGCGGGTGGGCGGCACTTTCAACGGGAGGCAGGGAGTGTCCATACTGTACGTTAGTACTATAGTACAGTATAATAAACTGTGCCACTACACAGGAGGCAAAATTTCCAGTTCCAGTATTCAATATTTTCCCTGATTTATTACTAAATTGAGAAAGGTATGTTGAGATGGTTTGGACTTCCTAATGATTTCGTGTCTTCAAACCTGGGCTTAGTTATCTTTTTGTCTTATCTAATAGGTACAAGGAATAAGGTAGGTACCTCTCTTATTAGTCACTAGCGCCCCGCCCCGGCTTCGCACGGGTTAACAAATTACCTACCTACTTACACCTAAACCTTCCTCAAGAATCACTCTATCTTCGTGCCGCCCAATGTACATTAGGATGTACACTCAGCTTCGATGGAATGTCAACCTTAATTAAAAACAAAGTAGGTAGCATTTCATTTGTCTTGTTAATTTTTCGAACAAATGAAATTCAACCTAATTGAAAATACAACAAGATTCTAACTTCCTTGGCTATAATTTTGTATGATGGGACGGCACGAGGCTATTGATAGGTGAAAACTGTACGAAAATCCGTCCAGTACTTTGAGTTTTTCGCGAACAAACATACAAACACAGACGCGGCGGGGGACTTTGTTTAATAAGGTGTAGCGATTTAGAGGAGTATCTACCAAGAGCGTTGCACGCAAAATATATTTATAATTATTATACAGTAGTACCCAGTTGTTTCATAGGTAGGTAATCATTACAGCTTCATATCAAAGTCCGAGGAGAGAAAGATGTGACAGGGGTCGAAGGTCGAGGTCGAGGGTCAAAGAAACAAGTTTATGACTGATAATCTTTCTTATCACAGAACTCTAGGCACCTACAAGTGTTATTTATTATATTGTTATTGCGTTGCGTTTATTTAACTATCAAACTCGTAAGCAATCAGTGATGCTGATATTTTTACGGAGTCGCTTGAAAAATACTTACTTATCGATTAATAAACTAACTGCCAGAACACGGACCAAGTACTTTCCACTTCCCTTTTCTCTCTGGTTGGTATTCCAGTAATTGGACAGGTGGAATACCAACCTAACACAAGAAAAATAGCTAGGAGAAAACCATGAGAAAACTCAGCGGTAATAACGAATTCCTGACATTCTATTCTACAACTCATTTTCTATTGCGTAGTGCCTCGTAGGAACCTTTCAAAGGTTGTCGGTAGGTACACGTGATGGTATGATGTAACTTGTAACATTTGGTAGGTAAGTTTTGTACCATTGGTACCAATATAAATCACAATTCAAATGAACACCTGCTATAGGATTATACGACCTTCGAGTTTCATAATTCATAACTGATCTTCATGATTTTTTTTTCATGTCTTCTTCTGATGAATATTTTCATTTCCTTGTTTACCTAGACGCTAAGAAATTGCTAAGAAAACACGTAGCGTATGTATGTAGGTACGTTTGTTATGCAGTAAAAGTAAAACGGGGTCGCGAATAGCTACGTAATCGTAAATTAAAATCAATTTAAGCACGTCGCGAAACACTATCTTCTGCGTTTGCAATTCACTTGACACACGTATGACGTTTGCTCTGTCAATTTGTATTTTTGTCGACCAACCTGAACTTGTACCGTGCTGGCAGGAATACTGAAACAAAAGACGTCAACGGAAAAAGTGAACGCTTCGAGAACATTCGCGTCAACTGTTCGCAAGGAAATATTATTAGCTGATCGGCCGGCAGCGCAACGTGCTCCCTTGCCGCGAGCCGTCCCGCGAATAATAAGAATCGGTAGTGTGGCGCTGCCGACGAAGCCCGAGCGGTGGGGCGTGGGTTGCCGACCGCGGCCGCGCCGCGCGTCAATCCAGTCGCCATCCTGGCCGCGAGAGAACAGCAAAAAGGAATCGACCAGCTGCACACAAAATGTGCAGCCATCATTATACCTAACCGACGCGCGGAGTGATTAGGATTAGTTTCTTTTATATTGTTATTTTTTTAAACAGGTTAGTGCAAGTTTGAATACTCGTTATAATCAATGAATAAGCAAGAAACGATCAAACGGATTAAATTGTACAATGGCGTCGCATATGTAGATGCCTACGCAGTGCAGGTTTAGACTGGATCGAGTAGTTAGCACATCAAACACAAATAGTTAATAGGTAACGGATACATGTATAAACGTTGTTTGTGCATATCTACTAGTGAAATTCTATAAATTACCCAGTTTTGATTTAATAATTCAGTTTTACGTTGAAAGCGTTAGCGCCAAAGAATATGAATTCGTAGACAGCACAAAGATTGCACAGCATTACGTAATGGCATAGGCGTGCGCATTTAATCAATATTTTTTAGGTCGGTACGATATTATCTAAATACCTAGTATTCTAAATAGACCACATAGGTATCATCATGGCTTTTATGCGTTTTATTATATTTCGGCAGTTACTCGAGTGGACTAATATACGAGAAGTTACTTCTTAAATGTATTAAAATGTTTTGGAATATAAGGTACGTTTAAGGTAAAATAATTTACCAATTCAATGCTGCTGTAGGGTTTTTTTTTATTTGCCGCCTTTTTTTAAGTACTTCTTTATTTCATGTTTGATGTCCTATGCATATTATTAATACTACTTAAATAATTATTAAGTGTAGCATAAAATATATTAATTACTGAATAATTTACCATGATACCACACATGCCACTTTCCAAACAATTGTGTAAAAACAAAATCCTACAGAAGAGTTGACAGTCTCCGTACCGTGTCTCATCACGTTGCCTTTTTTACTAGGTGTGCGCATCCGGTTTCATTCGAAATACTTTTACACAAAATTATTTACATTGTTATAATTATAAATAACGAAAATATTAAAATAAATACAAATATATTTCTTCACACCCATTTCGTTATAAACTTCAAGCAACCAGCCAGGTAGCAGTGTTCTTTGTTTGAAATCGAGTTTAGAAGAGGGGCCGCGTGCGACGCCATTTTGAATTCACTCTACGATACGAAGCCGGAGGCGACGGAACTCGATCGACACTTGAGCGCTGGCGTCCATTTTGTGTCAAACCGAAGTCTGAACAATGATTGTTATATTAAAATGTTGTATTTAACTCATAAACCAAGTTTAAACAGTTAAAAAAAAAGTGTATTTGTGTTGTGAAAAAGAGATCGAGTGTAAGAAGGTATGCGAGTTTATTAATTTATGTTCGATCGGTGTTTATAATGGCGCCACGGCGTCGATATTTTTTGTCGAGCAAGACGTTTATTATATTATTGCAAATATTATAGACTAGTTAGTTCAGCACTTGTGATAAATGCGTTACTTATTTAGTAATTTGATGTCTTACTAAACATAATATCACGCGGAAGTGTTTTAGCTGTTGTGATTGTAGATATTTGTCGGAGTGTATCTATTTGTCTATTGCCGTGATATTTCGAGAAACTTCTTTCTTTGGTCGGTCGTAATGATGGGTGCTTTGAACGTGGGTAGGTACTTACATTTTAATTTTATTACGCATCAAAAAGCTAAGATTCTGCGAATGATTTTATCTTACCGTCTACTTCTCCCTATTAGGTAAGAAGCACGACAAAATCATCCAGCAGAGATTTACTTAATTTAGTCCAGGTACATTAGGTACCAATGAGTTTTTCGGAGGTCAGATGGCAGTCGCTTTCGTAAAAACTAGTGCCTACGTCAATTCTTGGGATTAGTTGTCAAGCGAACCCCAGGCTCCCATGAGCCGTGGCAAAAATGCCGGGATAACGCGAGGAAGATGATTGATGATGACATTAGATGTGCAGCAATGGGTGTCGTCAGCATATTAGATACCTACATAGTCAGTTGATTACCTACGTACAGTTTATTATTGTACTTCGTGCCTTAAATAAATTACCTACCTATGCCTAGACGAAACATAGAAGAGTACCTAGGTATCTACAGCGAGCTGCAAATGAGTGCACTTTTGCACGTTTTAATTTCCTTGGCCAATGTTTGGCTGTCATTTGAAGCAAGTCGAGGTAGGTATCGGCCGGCGGTGAACGGTGATCAACGAGTAGAGAGATTGTCTTTGCGGGCGAGTCTTTTGTCAAAAGAACTTGCTATGGGTATGAACAGTGATTAACGAATAATATATGCATCTTACTCGCTGCGTAGTGGCGACGCACAAGTGACTGCTGGTCGCCGGCGACCACTAGTAACACGGGTTCAAATAGAAGCGTTCACACTGCGAGCAACTGTCGAGACCACAAATTTGTATCCGTCTCTCTCTCTCGAGCATAGTTATGAAGAGCACAATATGTTTTAGTGATGCTTGCGCTCGGCTTGGTCTCCTGGGCCTAGTTGCCTATGTTTTGGTCGCCAAGAGACCGAGTCGCCTGCGACTAGTCGACAGTGCGTTACGGCTTTAAGGCTCGGAAGTGGTTCAATATGTAACCAGTAGACTGCCGGCTATGGGACGTTAGTGATCAGTATAATGACAGATCTCAGCTGTCAAATACTATGATGGCTCCTGTACACGATGGGCCAGCGCCAGCCACTCCAAGGGACGCATTTATGCGTTAGAGGGAGCAAGTGATATTGCTATCTCATTCTACCGCATGGCTGCGTCCCTTGGAGTGGCCGGCGCTGGTCCATCGTGTAGAGGAGCCATGAGATATCGTCGTCTTCCCATAAAAAATCAGGTTTTACCCCCGCTATGCGTTGTCATAGCTTGTATTTCTGTTTCACACCACGCACTTCGGACATATGCAATGCATATTCTCATGCGCCGTCACTGGCTTTACAGTTTTATTTTAAGGGGCCCACTGATTAACAGTCCGCCGGACGGTATCGGCCTGTCAGTTGTTCAGAACTGTCAAAATTTTGTTCTAACTGACAGGCCGATACCGTCCGGCGTACTGTTAATCAGTGGGCCCCTTGGTCTTGGGTTTATATTAGTTACCTACTTCCAACTAAAAATACCACATGCTTATTATGTTAAAATTGGGCCCTGGATCGTCGGTACTGTTTGCTCAAGTCTTTAGGAAAAGGCGACAAGAAATCGGTCTGGCATTTATCACCGCAAGGTCTTTTCTGCCTACACTATGGAAAGTAAAATTGCTCTTGCATACGGCGCCTGTAACATGCGCATGTTGGGGTATTTGTGCAGGTTATAGGCATCGGTAACATGTAAACAACGTGCTACTATGCATGTTGAGCATGCGCTAGCGTGCGCAGTGCGCAAGTAACTAGCGTGATCTGCAATACTGGAGCAAGTAAAGTTGTGGGATGATAAAAATAACATGCGCATGCATATTGAAGCCGTGTATGAGCAAGAACAAGCGAGTAACTAGTGCATCTAGATTGAAAATATTCGCGCATGTAGCTTGCGCCTTGCGCCCCAACATGCACTCTATGCAAGATCAATTATTTTGGGGAATTGAATACTGATCACATGGGCAGTGTGTGCTTGAGACCATTCTTATACCGATTGGCCATCCCACGTGAGGACTTTGTGCTGCTGTCTTTTCGGCTGATATGATGATATATTGCCTACATTATGAAGGCCCAGCGAGACATGATATCATATATCGTCATCTGTCGCAGATCTGTATTTACTATGTCATGGACTGGTTGCCGATTTTATATCCATGGTTTACCCATTGCATTTATTTCTCACTATTCATAAAATTACTAATAGACCGGATGGTATGTTAAAACTTATAAAAATACCTCGTGTTATTTGAACGTCTAGCCGAATGCGTCGGTAGCGTCAGTCTGGTATTATCACTCCCAGATGCATCGACCTGCAAAAGAGCATACTGACATTACTGACTTTATGAATGGAATACATTAGATAAAGTGGGTATGCACTTTTGTCACATCTATTTGTTTTTTGAAGCCACAAGGCAACATAACTTTTAGGTTTATGAATTACTCCAAGTGTCCTTAGGAGTAATTTGTTTGTGATTAATGATAACGTCACTTTTTAAATGCTTTACATTTTTGCCTTCTTCACCGTTAGTATGTGTGTCATCAGCAATGGTTTCAATTCATTCGGGTCTCGGGTTAACCACTACACAGATCTCTCTTCTCCAGGCCGATTTCGGCCACAGCGACTGCATTATATTATGCCTAGGAGCGGGAACTGAGCTGGTCCGCTCGCTCGTGCGCCCTCATGTGACTGCAGTACCCAATCTTCGTCTGCAGTCCTTGTGTTGTGTAGTTTTTGCCACTTTCATATGGGCAATCAATGGAGGTCGGTTTATCGCTTCGTTTTTCATTAATTATTCAAGTACATAATTTTTGATGCAGGTTGTTTTAAATGGTCAGCCTCGGCGACGTCTGAGGTTAATAACTGTTTAAGTTTAGGCAGGCGTGGCTCACTCCGCGATTTTGTCGCGTCGCTACAAGTACATGCGGCCCACACCAATTTTGGTGTCTAGCAGTAGTAATTGCCGCGCACCGCTACGGAACGGACGCGTGCTCGCGCTTGTGCCACCTTGCGGTCATATCTGTCTGTTTTGTTAGAGAGTGAACCTTCTGTACCTAGTACTATTATTTATTCTGTGGTTTTATGTTCTAAGTCACGTTTGGTTTGGTATTATTTGGACATACATGTTTGTGTGAGTTACATGCGCCACACGCCAGATCAAAGCCATCAGTAGGACCAAGCTAACTCTGCTTAGATTCGCAATGACAATGTGCGGATGATGTCAACAAAAAAGTCAAATTTCTATTAGAAATATGCCTTTTATAATGACATTTACACACTTTTCTGTCAAAGTCGGTGCAGAGTTAGCTAGGTCTAACTAACCTACCTTTAAATAACATGTTAGGTAAAATTGTAACTAAGTAGTAAATTGCCATGCGACAATTTATTTCAAATACTGGTGTTTGTTACAAGTTTACAAGGTATACAATATACATATACTATATAGGTAATCGAATTCTGAAAAATACCACCCGTAAATCAAAATCTAACTGAATCAAAAGCTGAAATTTAATTTAGCAACGTTAAAAGTTACTATATATTTTTCTTAGGATAAGAGCAAAAATACTAAATCATCATTCTCTTGCCCGTGTCCCATTCACTTGGGGTCGGCGCAGCATGTCTTTCACTTCCATACCTCTCTGTCGCCCGTCATCTCAAAAATACTAAAAATAGGTATTAAAATACTACAAATGGGTATTAAATATATTGTACCGATAAACTGCAATGCTACGACGTACTTCGTTAGACTTACTTATATAACCGCTGAAAAACTGACGTGTTATTGATATTAAGCCGTCCAGACCGTTAACAAACTATATAATATATAATGTACAATTGTTAGATAGGTTAATTACCTCTAGTTTTCAAGTAGAAATGGGCGAGCTCATGAGCTGTATGTATTTTTTTCAATAGATTCACGTTCTGTTTTTGTAGGAATTGTAGGGATTTCAAATATCAACCATTCTACATCGTAGTGTTAACCTTACTAGTCTAGTGGTATACTGTCCGTTCGAATCGAAAGTCATTTTTATCCTATCCAATTCCTTAATACCCATTATGCTAATGAAAATTAATATTAGAATGAAAACTGCCATGACGTACAAAAGTAAATTGACCAAAAACGAATATACTTATATTACAAATGCTTTTTATTTTTATGTTATGTAAATTATTTTTTGCGATGGAATTTCTTTGTATCAGTCAAAATAACTATTTGATTACTAATCTGATATGTTTCAGCTGCCAAAATGGATTCCGAGTACGACAAAAAGTTTGAGGAGATGAAGCAGTACATCCCGTTCCTGGAAAAAATGATCAAAAGACTGGAAAGTACAAGCAGTGGTTCTGTGAATCCCAGGCAGGCTCAGCTTGATAAAATACGATCTCTGAGAGATCTCTTATTGGATAAGAAGAAAAGGTTATTACATGTTTTTGTTTAAACATGTCGTTTTATTACGAATCCGTTTTTGCTTGCATTTTGTGATAGATAATGTGGTGATAAATTAAATCATAATTATTTTATTTTAGGATGAAAATGGACAACTTGTTAAAGTGTGAACAAGTTCTTATTAATTTGTACGCTAAAGTCGAACAGGTATGTCAAGTTAAATTTTTATGTAAATATGATATTTTTTATTGTTCTTGTAGCAAATATATAACTAATATAATTTAATTCCAGGGGGACACTTTACCAGGAATTAAGCCCGCGTCTGAAGCCATTGTTTCTACTGACAAGACGGACTTAAATTTAGCTCGAAGTAAACTTAAAACTGTAACAGCGAAATCTCATGATCCGGATACACTGCCCGAAATAGCGCGGGCTACCGAAACTGAAGTCGGATGTTCTGGCACCAAAGAACCAGCATTGTTCCAGCGGAGGCCAAATAAGGGCTCACTATCCCCGACTAAGAATCCTTCCAGTGAGAAATCGCCATATAAATCTAGCTCTAAACGAAACTACACACGAGTTTTACAATCCCCGGAACGAAGTGGAAGACAAAGACTCTGGTCACCATCGGAGGGGCCTCCTCGTGATGAAAATCTATTTAGTAGGAGATCACCTCCAAGACCATCACGTAGACACTCGCCTTCTTATCATAAACGTGAAAGAAAGAAATCATCCAAAGAATCTCATTCTCGCAAGTCTAAGGATTTAAATATAACTTTAAAAGTCCCAGAAGAACGTTTGAATTCTTTGAATACAAAAGATATATTATCAAGGATAATTAATTGCAGCGAACGTGATGTTGATATTGCGACCCTACGTGAACTCAGAACGCAAATACTTGGGGAATTGCAACAGACGGGAGCAAATGAAGACATATCAGACTTAATTTTAAAGTCGTACAAGAATAAAAAGAACAAAAAGAGCCAATCGAAAAACAAAGTTGATGTTGAAGAAGGAGAATTATCCGACAGTGAGAGTGAAGCCATAGAAAACATTTATGGCAATTTAGTTGTAGTTGAAAAAGACAAAACTAAAGATGTGTCTTCTAACCAGAACAAATCTAGCACGGAACAAGACCAAGTGTCTCGTAAAATACAAATTTGTCTTGTTATAAATTCGGATAAAGAAGAAACGTCACTTGAATCGAGCAGTATTAAAAATGCTACCGGTAACCAGAAAATATGTGACCTAACCGATTTCGAAATGTTCGATGACAATAATTGTGGTACCAAAGAAACCGATCCTATTAGACCGAAACCACGTGAACCAGCCTACTCTACAAAAAATAAAGATGTAGTCGAATCCGCTAGCCAAAAAACAAGTACATCATTGTCACCAGTAAAAACGAACGATATTAATTCCACAGATATAATTTCTATCAATGATGTTGATATTGAAAAGGACGGGAAAGTAAATTACACTGGTAATATAGATATGAATAACTTTGATATACAGGACAATTCAAATATTAGTTCTTTAAATGAGGATCCTAAATCTGCACCGGAACCAGTTCCTGCTCCTTTCAAAGTCAATTTCTACAATTCTAACAATTCCGATTCTACTGAAATTAATGCAGCAGCTCTCAATGCCGAAAATTCGAAAGAAAAATCTTCAGGTGTATCTAAGGATAAACTTTCAGAACCCAAGCAATCTCTTGATAAGCCGGAAGTGGTACTGTCACCATCTAAAGACAAAGGTCAGGTAGAGTCCATGGAAAAGAATAATGAAATTACAAAAAGTACAACTAATGACGTTATTACGACAAGTACACCCAGTACGGAATCTATGCCGAAGCCGGACCCTGAAATTCCTTTACTGAATGAGCCTACAGTACAGCCTGCAAAGAAAGATATAGTATCTGAAATCGATATTTTACAAGCATTGAAAAACGAGATATTAAGTGATACCATATCCCTACCTTGTGCTGAAGCTATAACACCAGCTTTGCATCAGCCAAAGGTTACTAAAGTTTCTAATGCGCAGGAGGAACTTCCGAAAAAGAGAATTTCGATAGAAAACTATAAGAAAAAGTCGGTGCCTACAAATAAACCTTCACTTTTTGTAAAAAACCCTAGGACTTCGTCAGAGTCGAAAAAAGAAGCCATGAAACTACAATCTTTGAAATTAACTGAGAAAGAAGTCGAAAGGTTTAATTTGATCTCTAAAATAGCACTAAGCGACGACTCTGACGACGAAAGAGATACAGGCTTAAAATCGCCCGACGATATGGACCTTGCTCCAAAGTCCCCTGATATGGATATAACCGACGATACACCTGTATCCCCACCTGTTATAATACCTGCAGATCCTGTGAAAATGGTTGTTGTAAACGCAAAGGCTGATGTTGATATGCGACAATTACCCCCGATAATGTCTCCAGATACGATGAGCCCGTTCGCGCCGTCGACTCCAATTCAAACTAAGAGCGATGTTAATCTCGAGGGACGAAAACCTGTGGATAAACCAGAAGTAAAAAAGCCTGTAGCTCCAGTAGATCCACGAGTCAGAAAGGATGCTTTGCTACCTACGCCTCCTGTTGCCTACCCTAATATGACTCCATCCCGAAATCCTAGCGTAGCACCCAATATGACACCAAATAGGGCGCCGAATATGACACCAAGCAGAACACCGAATATGACCCCTAATTCTAGGACATTCGATTTCAATCCAAATCGTCCATTCAATGCCGATGACAATGGTCGCAAGCACGTGTATGCACCCATGTATTCAGCTCAAGAACACTCCGGGCGAAGTCCCGCCGATATATCTAACTGGGAAATGTCGAATGCTGATAGAGAAACCAATTCTGGTACAAAATGGGAAGATCGAAACTCGAGAAGCAATCGTCCACAAAGAGAAGACGGACCGAGGTCGCGTTATAACGATTCTAATTACGACATGGGTTCGAACCGCTCTAGAAATGATAGAAGTAGTAGAGATGAATATCACAGACAGGAAGGTCCACAGCAGTCAAACTATTATTCAAGATCCGACTGTCCAAGTACTCCTACACCTTCATTTGGCAGAGGCGATGCTCCTTCAACCCCGTCTCATTACTTTGGCAGATCGGAGTGTCCACGGACACCGAGTCATCCATTTGGTAGATCCGAATCTTCCAATCACTCATTTGGAATGTCAGACTCTCCACGTACACCGAGTCACCCATTTGGACGTTCAGAGGCTCCTATGACGCCAAGTCATCCTTTCGGAAGATCTGACGCACCTATGACGCCAAGTCACCCCTTTGGAAGATCAGAAGCGCCTTTGACTCCCAGTCATCCATTTGGAAGGTCTGAAGCGCCTATGACGCCCAGTCACCCGTTCGGACGATCTGATTACTCATATCCAAATCCGAGCCCAAAATACGGAAAAAGTCCGCATGATCCGAGATTGAATCGAAACTACGATAATGAATCAAATAGTAGTAGAAAAGATACTGGATCTTATAATGATCGTAATAGATATCATAGAAACGATCCGAGAAACTTTAATAGAGAACAAAGTGTGCCCAGAAACGAGCCAAAACCTTATACTCCAGACCAGACTTATAGAAGAGATCAAATGTCACGACGCGAACCTAGTGTTGGACGCGCAATGCCATGTGAAAATGATAGAGAACGCTTGTACTCAAGAGATAGAAGTCGCGGTCCTGATAATTCTAGGACCTATGCTGAGGTAGGTTCGAGACGCACATTCCAACGTGAGCCTAGTGCCGGCCGGTCTATGCCTGACAACCGCGCGAGAGCGTCCAGTGTCGGAAGAAGTGTTAGAAATGAATTGTCAGTCGAATCACACGCGGGACGTGCATTTACAATTGACACAAGCGTTAATAGCACTTTTCAGAAATTCCTTGACTCGCACAGAAGTAACGATTGTAATCTTGATGCCCGCAGACAACGCGCTTCGAGCGTAGGACGATCTTTGATCCGTGAGCCCAGTGTAGGTCGAACTTTGCCGGGTAATTCTTTCCTTAGAATGGAAGACAATAACAGAGATAGATTTAAGAGAGCTCAAAGTGTAGGTAGAGAATTATCTACTTCAAGACCTGAAAAGAGCTTTAAAGATGTGAAAGCGGAATTCGAGTCGTACAGGAATAACGACCGTAAATGGAATAAAGATTCACAGCCAACAAAGCCTAAAGAGAGCACAAATTCTCGTGATCCTCGTATTCGAAGGGACAGCTATGATATACAACCGAATACTAAGCATAGTTTGAACAAAACACAAGGCAGAGAAACCTATGATAAGACGAAAAAGTTTAACTACAGGGACCCCAGACAGCGCAAAGAGCAGAAACTGAATGAGAGGTCTAGTTACCAGTATGATAGAAAACGCGCGGAATCCCGCGACAGACACAGTTACGGTATTTCAAGTGATACTGGAATCAAAGCTCCGACCATCAGTTCAGTAAAAAATTTCAAAATTCCGAAAATAAAACGACCTGAACCTGATCCAGAACCGACCGATGTCACTCAAGACGTACCCGACAAAATCAATGTTAAGAAATCATCCTCGTCATCGGCAGTGAAAGACGTAAAACAAAAAACCACTGTAGAGGTCAAGGTTGATAAAAAAATAAAAGAGGGTAAAAAGAAATCCGACCAAGTGGCCAACAAAAAGAAAGACAATAATAAAAATACTGTAACTGCCAAGACTAATAAAAAGGCGGATAATGACGAGAAAAATGATATGAACACAAAGTCTGAAAAACGGGTTACAAGACGGTCTGGGCGAAAGAACGAGGAAACTCAGTCATCTGTGCCATCAGAAGAAGAGATTATTCAAACACGTCCGCGCAGAATCAAGAAAGTAATTTATGATTCTGATTCTGATGAATCAGTAGGCAAAACCAACGTTCTTAGTAAAAATGCTTCTCCTAAAAAGTATTCGGCTAAAACTAATAGAAATTCTGTACAGTTCGACAAAAATGATGTACCCCAAGAGGAAAGTACTGAAAAGGCAATTCAGGAAAATCCCAATAAAAGCGAGAGTTCAAATGAAGTCATCGAACCTGAAGATGATAAAGAGAAGCTGGATAGTACTTTTGGTCTTGATGGAATGGATCTCTTTCCCGATAGTATTATCAGCGATCCTGTTCTAGACAATATCAATTCACTTATAGCAGATCTAGACAATGACCTAGCTACTTCTAAAACCGGAGAGACGTGTAATGACCTCTTCAATGATATTAGCATCGAAAATATGTTAGAAAAAATGACTAGCAGTCCACTTAAGAAAGAAACTAAAAAAACAATAGAAGAAAACGCTGTAATGAAAGATCCTTTCGATACTCTTAAAACTGAAACTAATAAAATCGAGTGTGAAAAGAATGATCTGTTCGATACTCTTAAAACTGAAATGAAAAAAACCGAGTGTGAAAAGTCTGTGAACATCGTTGGTGATAAGAAAGAAGGAAGTTCTAATCAAACTACTGACGAGCACACCGGCCGGTCTGGTTTGATTCCGGGGCAGACAGAATCGCCAAGTGATTCTCAACCCAAAATTATAAGTCAAATGCAGGATAAAAATGATATTGAACCCGTCGTGTCCACATCAGTAAATGAAGAAGAATCTTCTAAGAATAACCAAAGCTCTGAAAATGAGAAAAACCTGGATGGTCAGTCGACGCCAGATAGCACGAATGAAGCCGAAAATATGAGTCAAAACTACTCTGAACCAACAGGAGACAAACCAGACAGTACTATTGAAAAACAATGTGAAATGAATTCTGATATTACATCTACTCATGATGCGGAGAACAAGCCAGCCAAAGAGAATATCGAGATTCCTAAGGAGCCCGCTTCACAAATGGACTCCATTGGCAGTCTGCTGTCAATCTTACAAGACAAGTCAAAAATAAAAGAATTGCTTAGTATGCTTGGAGATCAATCTGGCGAAAATGAGAAAATTAAAAAGAAGCTTGAGAAACTAAGTGAAATTGTTTCTGATGAAGAAGATACAAATTATGATAAAATTGAGGACACAACAAGCATTAAGACTTCAGAAAATAAAAATGAAATGGAACAAGTTGAGCAAGATAACGCAGAGGATGTAACAAAACAAAAACCAATAGATGATACAATTCTAAAACAGGACGATGCTGAGTCTGATAAACCCAAAGAAACAGAGACATGCAAGATGGCAGATAGCGAGCCAAATAATCAGACAGATATTGAAAATAAAGAAAAAACGATAGCAAGTGTTGATAACTTATCCGGAAATGTGAGTGAAGATAAAACTGTGACAATCCAAGGAGTAACTGATTCAGCAGAAAATAATCAAGATCTTGAACAAAAAGATGATTCGAATGATGCCTTAAACGACGCTAATTCTGGACTGGAAGACAATGAGGAAGAGGGCGTTAAAAAACCAGATAACATAAAAACCCGAAAAAAGGTTGTAAGGAAAGGACAAAAGCGATTTAAAGCTGGTAAGTTTAAAAAGGGTAAGCCAGTCAAGAGAGTTGATGAGGAAAAACGCGTGACTCGCTCTGAAGCCGCTGGATTACTGATGAAGCCTAAACAGAAAAAACCCTCAAGAGAACTGAGACAATTGCAGGAATCTATTAAGGAAATGTTTGTGAGTGATGCAATGTTGAATGCTACTGGTATACGGATGTGTCGTCTAGCTAAAATGATAGACGAAAAAACTGAAAAGAGCGACGACCTAGAATTTAGCCAGCCCGAAGTCAGTCACTCAGAACTAAGCAAACCAGAACCCAGAGTTGTTTTAGAAAAGGTCAAACACATCGAAGACAACGAAACTGTTATAGAGAAGCCGATGCGTAAGAAACCTGGACCGAAGCCTAAAGCGAAACCTGCCATTGTTAGCCCGGACGAGAAAAAGAATAAAGATGAGAAACCTGTAGTGAAATACAAACCTGGCCCTAAATCCAAGACGAAAATTCCGCAGACAGATAATGATCCTTACGATTTCGAAACAGACTCCATAAACGAAAGTAAATCGAGCGAGAAAGGTGTAGATAGTGGTTCTGACTCTGAAAATGAATCATTGGCATCTTCAAAGAGTTTTGGCAGCACAGAGTTGCTAGTAGAATTAAAGAAAAAACCAAAACGCAAGAGAGGTGGATGGCAATCTGGTGTTATTAAACCTAAAAAGAAGAGGAAAGTTGAAGTAAAGCGCGCTCAGTCGCCGCCTCCGAAACCAGCTCCCCCGTTAAAACGATCTTATACGATACCAGATTATGGTTGCTTCACTGATAAAAACTATTGCTTCTCTAAGAATGCTTCCGAATACCAGTGCCGTTTGTGTGAATCAACACATAGTTGGAAAGACATAGTGTTCCATTATAAAAAGCATCATCCGCATTCTGAAATCCCACTTTCCCGTATGAGCCCAGATATAGCGAGAGAAGCCATCGAGCAGTGTGGAGACATCGACTTTGCTGCGATCAGTAAAATACCCACCGAGAAATATACTTGCAGGTTTTGTTTCATAGAGTTTGGTAAAAGGAGGGCCGTATTAGAATCATTCTTCTGGCACGTAGTTAGTATGCATACAGGCGAATACAAGCAATTATGTTCTGAATGTATAAATGTAGAGAAGTGCCCATTTAACTTGGATATTCCACCTCCACCGAAGGACATTAAAGGTCAACTCATAGGATATATTTGTGGCAAATGCAATTACACCCAGATATCCCTCGAGAACCTAAAAATGCACGTTATTCATCGTCATAATGATACAGAAACGGAGGTATACAGCATAAACTTCGCTGTAATGACAAAGAGTACTATCAACAGTCTAATTAAACGCATAGCGCATGTGGAAGGCACACCTCGAACCACAAGGAGCACGCGATCAAACCTGAGTTATACTGAAGCCAGTGACGACAGAAGCGAAATAACAGAAAGCGAGCTTGAGGCGGCGCGGCCCGCAAAGAAATCTGACGTACCAGTGGCGGAAAAACCTAAAAGGTACTCATTTAATTCGAAGATTTCCTTTGAAAATGATGATAATGCGAGCGACATGTCCAATTTTGCCAACACGGATTCCAGTGTGGTTAAAGCCGAACAAGATGAGGACGACGATATGGATGATTTCGCAGAAGACTCTGCAGTCAACGAAGATACTGATCAGATCGATGAGAACCAGGGAGTTTCCAGTGATATAATGGATTACCCGCATTTCAAAATAAACTATACAGATGCTGGCAACAAAGAGTACGTTTGCTGTATTAATGGCAAGGACAATCATTATAAGACGGGTCTATTAATATCCATGAAGAAGCATGTGCAGCTCAAGCACTCTGAAATCTGGGACGGCTACTGTTTTGTGTGCAAAGTCATCGTGACGTCACAAGGTGAACACAAATTCAGCGAGTGCTTAACGCACTACCTGGACAGCCATATCGATAACTTCCCCGTTCTTGAAAAAGTTGTAGAACCTGTTGAAAAGCATGTGACTCCTGCAGCGACACCTGAACCCATAGAGAGAGCACCGACACCCTACATCAACGTTCGACCGTTGGCAGAATTGGTTAACCCCGTCGAACCGGCTGTGGAAGCGCCAGTGTTGCCTGTTATAGAAACCGTCGTCAGCCTTCTACCAGTCGCGCCACCAACGGTAGAACCGCCACGTCCTAGCCCGACTTACCCAGTAATTAGAAAAGAGACTGAACCGCCCAAAGAGTACAAATACGAAGAAGCTCAAGCGGAAATCATGTCCAAAAAGCACAGAGTCGTTCTCGACGCCATGATGACTCCAGGCAAATTAGTTCAGATCTTTAAATGCGCCGGTCGCTTCTGCTCCTTCACTACGGACTCTGCTGAAGACGCGTTGTTACACGCATCGACTCACCAGCGAGTCGGCGGGACGAACGCATTGCTGTGCGCATATTGTGACTTCGATTCATCTGGGAACTCTATAGACTTGGTGTCTCATGTTTTCAAGACCCACGGGAAGTGCAGAGTGGTTTGTGGGCTATGTTTCTACCGGGGAGCGGTGAGCCAGCTGGTCGCGTCGCATATAATCCGGGTGCATGGGTCGACGCCTGATCGCCGCTGCGTGCTGAAGACCACCAGCGCACCGGCGCTCTGCGAACCCCCTGAGGAAAATATGTCACGGGATAGTGCTGTTCCGCTCTACGTTTGTAAACAAAGTGAGTACCAATCGACCATTTTGATGAGGCCTGTAATTAGTCTATTATATATCAATCATAATTGCGATGTTTTGACATGGCCACGACTTACAATAGCATGTTGAAAATTTACTAGTTCAAGAATTCTTTTAGTTGTTATTACAATATAACGACCGGTCAATTTATGTAGCGATACGGCCAATTCACCTAGCTTTATATTTTGACAGTCTAAATATTTTATTGATCATCGTTTTCAGCTGAAAACAACGAGCCATGTGGATTTAAAACCGTGACACACGCCAAGTTTTGGGAGCATCTAACACAAAGACACGAAAACGCCCCTGGATTCATCTGCTACGTATGTATTCGGAAAATATATATATTCGCTTAAAGTTTAATAGCTTCTGGAGGACAGCTGTACTCTTGAAAATGTATCTTTATCTGCGTACCCTTCATAAGTAACTATACACTATACAGACTTGTTTATTTGCACCGGCATTCAACTGGGACTTTATATTTGTTAAATATGAACAGACAATTGACTTTACTCTGATTATTATTGTAGACCACACAAGTATGTACAATATTTTCTTTAAAAACGTGTAACGACACGCAGTTTATAATAATTATTATTATTATTTCTTTAAGCAGGCATGCAGTTGTGACAACTGATATTGCCTGTATCAAATCTGTAGCCCTAGTGAAAAAGGGTACAAGTCACGCGCAGCTCAGGTGTAAAAGGGCATAAGTGTTACGTGGAACTTACGCCCTTTTACAACTGCGCTGCCCGAGACTTGTACCCTTGTTCACTAGGGCCACAGAAATATTCCCATGTTTTTAGAGAAAATATTGATACACGATATACATGGATGCATGCATGTCTATTAATATGCCGTACCTATGTATTATCTCGCTGCTTGTAGATCAGTCACAAGTTAATTTCACACCTCAGGTACTAATACAATTCGTTATAGTATGATTATCTGAGAAGGATCAAGCCCATTAAAAAGATAATTTTAGCGTTCAAATTGAACCATATAAGTTCAAATTCATGTAAAAGCATTCTGTACGGATATGATGGTCGTTCTTGTCTACGTGACAGCGTGATAAAACGGTGTCCGTCACTTTCTATCACATGGTATGAAAAAGTGACAGTTATTTTATCACGAGGATAAAGATGAATAAAGCCATCCATAATACGCCGGCTGAGCACACTTTAGTGTAATGCAGTACGACAGGTAAGAAGAATATTCAGAGGTAACAAAAAGTTGTTACTTACATAAATTTGAGCCATTGTGTAGACCGCTAAAATTGCCTTTTAAACGGGCTTGATCCTTTTCACTAATGAGAAATTAGGTAGCCACCGCGGTCCGCGGTGCACAAAAGAAACGATGCTTTTTGTTTAACAGCTTAGGGTTTGAGGCCAATAAATCAATTCAGATAATTCATACTACACCTTGTAACAAGAACTCCGACGATAATAACCTTTCGTTCCTTTGATTATTTATACGCCGAGTTTTTGCGATCATCTGCATCATACCAATGCTTACAGGATAACTCTTGACAGCAAAAAAATATTGTCATGTTACCATAATCTAATTAAAATCTATTAAGCATATATTAAATCTTTCCAGGTCTGCAGGGATTCGTGTCCCGACGCTACAGCTCTAATACTCCATCTGAAGACTCACGGCATGAGGTTGTACCACTGCACTCTGTGCGTGCACGGAGCGGACAACGAACCCGAGCTGCTGGCACATGCGTCTGCCAAGCATCCGGGCAAGAACCCGCAGGCTTACATCAGGACTATTCTGGGCATGGTACGTTTTCCTATTACTTCTATCTTCCGACAACTATATCTGAGTTGTTCGGGCGCGTTTGGCTTGGCGCTATTCCGATAAAAATGTGGACGCTTTTATACAGCATGGACACAAAACATTCGGACTGGACTCGGACTAAGCATGATGTTGCAAATAGCAAGTTGTTGTTATAAATGTAAACTTCGGTCTTAACATTAGTTTTCCTTTGCTTTCAGGGCGGGAACTTAAAGATCTTGCCTCTGGTAGAACTCAAGAAGGCTGCCCTAGATCCTGAGAGTATAACACCCAACCAGGGCAAAGAGAACCCAGTGAAAGAGGCTGAGCGGTCCATCGAGCTGGAAAAACTCATCGGTCCCCTGCTTGACATGCCTACCACTGAACCAGAGAAGGAGCCTGAAGCCGCCACACCTATTTCAGAAGTCCTGCCAGAAGATAACATCGTGGACGACGCTATCTCGAACCTTCTGGAGGACCCGGCCACAGCAGCCATGGCTACTTTAATACCAGTGCCTCCAAATCTGCCACTCACAGTTGAAGCTCCGCCAAGACCTGTCACGCCAGCTCCAGAAACCAATATATCAAAGCAGCTAACCCCAGTCCTGAAAGAAGAACCCATGGATACCACACCGGAGAAGAATGATTCGGACGTGATCTGCCTGGACAGCGACGAGGAAGATTCCAAACGAGGCATCATCAATCTTTCAGATGGAATCATTAATTTATCGGATGACGAAAAGGTCGTCGATGAACAAAACCCTTCAACATCAGCACAAGCTGGCAATGACCCATCAAATATCTTCAGATGCAGGAAATGTAATAGGGTCTCGAAATCCTTTGCCGGCTTCAAGAAACATTCTTATCATTGCTGGAAGGCAGGCGAAAAGTGTAAATGTGCTCTCTGTCCCTTCGAGGCGGGCAAAGTTGGCCCTTTCCTGAAACACCACAACGAGTCCCACAACACCCCTGCCCGTTTAAAATGCCCGATGTGCCCCCATACAGATGGCTCCATGTATCTGCTCAAGAAACATCTAAGAGTGGCCCACGATGTTGGGATTCGGGACGCTTTCGGGACCGACAGTCAATACGTCCTCGCAAAGAAAGACACGGGTAAAGCCAAAGCTGTAAAGCGCAAATCGTCGGGCACAGCCGTCGGGCCTCAGCCCAAGCAGAAGCGGTATGGACCTTCGGATATAGACAAGCTTCCTATAAACCCTATACTGGACGAATCTGTTTTCTGCGATATATGCGAGTTTAACACTAAAGTCCGTTTGAACATGGTGAGGCATCTACAACAACATGCAACACAACAACCCGTCGCACAGACGGCACCAGTCAACCCGGTGCCGCATTTAGAAACCAACGAGTTCCACTTTGACAAGATGGTCAACCTGGCTTCCAGTTCGATAGCGAATAGAGCCCCTGAGAAATCTCAAAAAGAACCGACTCCTACACTCATGATACCCCATGATAAGGCGTCTAGGCTTCCGCGATATGTGCCTGAACGATACCGATTTACTTGCGGTGCGACCGGCTGCACATACATCTCCGTAGACGAAGCCATGTTGAAATACCACTGGGAAACTCTACACTCCGGAACAAATGATTACCACTGTGTCCACTGCCCACCGCACCAATCCTTGGACAAATCTAGACCTTTAACAGCATCAAGGATTATAGCTCATCTGAAAATGCATGACATACGTTTATATGCATGCTCTGTGTGTCCATACTACCATTATAAAAGACAACTTTTGGAAAAGCATTTGGCCGAGACGCACAATAGCGGTAACGTGCTAGTAGTTAGGGAGGAGAGTTCCCAGTCCGCCCCTACTGCCCCCACGACTGCGCCAACCATGGACCTGAAACCTTGGCAATGCGGCCTGTGCAAGTTCAAGAGCATGCTCCGACCTGAGGTCGCCGACCACTGTTCTAAAATGCATCAGTCCAAAATGCAATACAAGTGCGCTTACTGCCCATTCAGGACATCAACTCCGGAGAATGTTACTAAACATCAAACAACTGCACATCCAAATAGGGAGCCTGAAATATTCCACTTCTACTACAGAGAAGGCAGCATTCCTAATGGTCCAGATGGAATGCCCCATTGGCAGAAGCAAAGACAGAAGACCGGTTTGGATACAGTGAAGGCTGAGGCTGATCCGCCACCAGCACCAACTGACACAATTCTTCCTGAAATTCAGCCTCCGACTGCTCAAGTGAACCTCAACTTGGTGAAACAGGAGATTGACCCCGATGCTCCCATGCAGGCCTCGATAGAGGAGTTATGTAAGAAATACGGAGAGTTCTGTGAGCCCAATGGTCTGAACTACAAGTGTTCTTTGTGTAAAGTTGTTGTCGAGGACAGTAAGGAAGCTATGGAGTCCCACTTGTATGAAGAGCTTCAGTACAGGAAGTGAGTAATTCCCAAAATTTATTATATGCCTAGTCAAAATTGTTTTTGTTTGAAAAGTGATATACAGACGATTGATGTGTAACCATAACATGTAGTTATATATGTTTATAACGTGATCATTCATTATTGCATTTGACGAACGGAGCGTGGCGATTTTTGCGCGTTCTAAAATTTTATAGCATTTTTGTTTTCTGCAAAAATGCATCCACATCGCAGTAAATTTTTGTGCAACACGCTAACATTAGTTAACATACTTAGGCCCACTTGCACCATTCCACTAACCCGGGATTAAGCGGTTAAACCGTTAACCTAATGTCAAACTGTACTGGTAACTATGGTAACGCCAGGTTTAACCGGTTTTACCCAGGTTAGTGGAATGGTACAAGTGGCTCTTAGTTACTTATTGTTACAGTGTTGCTCCACAAAAGTTAACTGTGGTGTGGATGAACCAAAGCATCATAAAAATAATTTTCTTTTAAAAATAACTTGTTCTTACATAGCATGGCGTCTATTTCTATTCGACTTGAATTTAAACATAGGTATTACGCATAATTTTTCAGATGGGGTTGCCGCCTATGTTCATACAAAGCGTTCCATCAAACTGGACTGAAAGAACACGTGTGGTCGGAACACAACAGGCACAACGTGGAACCCCTTGAGCTAGCCGTCGACGTCAACGTTGAATCCTGGGTCTCCCAGCAACTAGTCTACCAAGAAGATCTCGTCAAGAAAAACCGGGACAAACTAGCTCAACAGAAAATGCAAGATGAACGCCCTGTAGTTCCAACTACTTCTAAAACAGTAGAAGTTCAAAACACAAACAACCTCAGTATGGAGAAATTAGAGAAAATCTTCGGGTCTCTTGGGGTACCGATCAACATGCAGTATTGCTGCCCAAAATGCCTGTTCAAAACGGCCGATGATAAAATAATTCAGGAGCATTTAGAGGCAGAATTGACCAGAATAAGGTGACATTTGAAATTGCTTTGCATTTATTGCTTGTGAAGTTAGGCTTGAAACCATACATTTTGCTTACTTACAGTGCAAAGTGCAAGTCTTCTAGTTATTTTTTATCGGAATGGTCTAAATAGTATAATAATTTTCACTATAGAATGATTTTATTCATGATTTTAATGTAAATAACACAATACATATTTAACAATTAAACTCTCGCGTTTTGTACGCATATTAAATTTTGCTGGTGCAACTCAGCTGAAACGCCGGAATTTAAGGTAAAATCAATGAAAGTATATCGCAGTAGACCCGTTTGTGTAATTAAATACAATACATATTTTTTGATATCATTTATTTATTATATTAATGTATTGAATTTAAGTGTTAATCCCAAGAAATGCTCGCAGCTCCATGTCGGACATAACAAACATTCCTTGTCATTCATTCAAGTATCAAGCTGTGTATTTGTTAAATCACGACCAACTCTCGGCCATCACAGATCAGCAGCTTATCATAACGCTTTAATTCTCTTCTAGATGGTGCTGTAGCAACTGCCCCAACCACTTCTCCACCTACCACGAGGCGCAGTTCCATTGCAAGAGTGTCCACCCCGGCCTGAACGCACGCCCTATAGAGGCCGCTAGAGACCCCGCCATACGCTCCGCCTGGGTCGCCGCAGTCATCAGAGTCCAAAAACTCAGCATGAACTGCATGCCGGTCACCGTCATCTCTGAACCTCAAAGCCAAGAAGAAACTAACGATGACGAAAACTCCCTACTTGAAATAAGATATGAGGAAGATGTCCCGATCCCCGATGAAGGAAATCCGACACAAAGACGCTTTTCAGACAGTAGCGATGAAGACAGTCTAGTCATAGACGAACAGGCAGCTAAGAAATCTGGTTCTGGTGGCAAATGCGACCACTGTGACTTCTCAACCAAATACACACACGTTTTAGACGCTCACACGCTTCGCCATTACAATCTAAAACCATTCACTTGCTCTTACTGCAATTATAACAACTATAACAAAATTGTGCACCAACATATGAGCACAGCACACCCTAATCAACCACAAGTGCTCAAAAAAACTGAGAAACCGACCGGACCACCTTTAAACCTAAACTTAACTAAACTGGGGAAAAAACCAGGGTCCGCTAAAAAGCCAGAGGACGCTAATTTAGTGTGTTTAATTTGTGAAAAGTTGCTAACTGAAGCCGATTCAAAAACCCATATCCATGATCAAAATTCGCCAGTGTTCGCCAGAAGAGGTGACATAGTTGTGAAGTGCAGTGAGTGTTTAAAACTATTCCTAGACGTCGTTAATATGCAGCAGCATTTCACGCTCACACATCCAGATATGCCGATCAAGTACGCTTACTACAAGACAGATCACGATACTCGAAGTTTCGTCTACTGTTCGCATTGTAACCAGAGATTCACATACATGATTGACTTGAAAGCTCATCATAATCAAGTGCACAGTGCTTTGAAATTGAAATACACGAAATTCGTGCCTGGTGATGAGGGCGAAAGTGTCTTAAAAGCGTTATAGGCCAGGATTAGAAAATTCGAGTCTTGGTATTGCGAGACTAATCTACCAATCCATCCTATACAACATTGCCTTTCTGCTGTTGATACTGATTGTGCTACAGAAATTAATGAACCAATTAATCCTTAGTGAAGTAATGAAAACATCTTTAGTGAATTATTATAACAAAACCATCCTAAATATTTAGTGTGATAAATTAAAAACGCTTCAAGTGAAAGTGACTAGTGTAAGAGACTTATTGAAAGTGAATTATTTCTAGTTTTCTATACGCCGTAATTTAACGGGTTAATCTGTGATTTCAACAAGATAGTTGTAGTTAATTATAAGTTAAAATAGTATAGCGAGTCATACTGACACTATTTATGTTGTCTAACAAAAGGTAACTTATTGTTGTATGTTAACCTTTTGGACGCCAATGACCGATATATCCGCACCGCAGGTTCAACGCCAAAGACCCATTAATCGGTCACATACCACAAGAGCAACATAGACCTACGTGCATATGCATAAAGTTGAATTTCGGTTTTGACACTTCGGTGACGTGTCGTCTGAGTGACAGCTTTTGTGTTTGACACGGCGTCGAAAAGGTTAAAAGTGTTACAGCCATGAAAAACAATCGCATTTAATGAGTATGTTACATGCTACAATCTGGTACCTTTTGATTTAAATATCACATTTAAATACCTACTACGGAACGTGTATTCGTTTCTATATGCAGAGGCATCCCGCAAGAATGTCGCTTACGTAATGCTTTTGCCTTGCGCGTGGCAGCGATTTCAATCAAAGCCGTAAAACATGAGATACTGCAAATTTGTTAGACATGTTATGAGATATTACTAGACCCAATATCGCTTAGCATTCTCGGAATTATTGGAAGGTTGGCGTTACGTAACCGATATTCTCGTGGACTGGCCCAAACAGTGTCTACTTTTTGTTAGGTTACTGTCCAGGGCCGCTTCATTTGTGGTCGCGAACAACCTGTGACAAAGACTCCCGAGGTTTCAGAAATTATAGCGCACGTAAAACCGTAGTAGTTAAATAGTGTTAATTATATATTATGTGTTGTCATTAAGAGTAGCCTTGATGGGGTAAAGAAGATTTTTGTTTATTTTTTGTTTTATTTTGTTAACGACACCAGAATGTGTAAAGACTGGTATTCTCCTTACAGAGTCTTACAGCTAGATGGCTAAAAATTCTGACCTAAATAGTGTCGCCATCTAGGATTATTTTTTTTCAGAGGAATCCATCTTTGTAAGGAGATTAGCAGACTTTATGGTTCTCTGGTCATTCACAAGGCTTAGCTGGGAACCGACCTGATTCATAACTTTCAAAGCAAATGATTAAATGACAGTTTTGTTGTTGGATTATTGTTGCGAAAAACAATTAAGATGAATATTGTCTTTACTAGAAATGGAAACGTTTGTAATATTGTGGTCTGGTTCATGTTTAACGCTGTTGTTATTCTTGTCAGTTTCCAGTTTAAGTAATCCAATGTGTAAAAAACTGAAAATGAAGACTATGTAGGTATGTTGATTACTCGCCAAATACCTTCTCTGTAACAGACTGGTAAATATAAGCTCTTATAATTATAACGCTCTTTTTATTCCTCTTGCGCTCTGCGCGCGTATGCCGAGGAATTTATACAAATCCCTGCTTGCCTCTCGCACCCTCTGGGAGTCTGGGCACCGAAAAGTTGTGAAAAAGCAATTCACCCTTTTTCAAAGGCTGTTTATAAAGTAGCCCGCGTTATAAAACACATATCTATCTATTGACATTCTACGAGAGAACTCCAAACACAAACATACCCACATAACATACAGGCGTAATATATCATACATTCTAAATCACACAAAGACTAAAATAGATGGCGCTTCCCTTTCACTCTACTGCTCGTAGGTGTTCGTGCGCTCGCTTTCGGATGATACCTAATGTTAAAAGTTCACAGACATTACGATAGGTGGCAGAAAATAAAGGCTTGGTTTAGATGAAGAGACGAATGATGCGAGCATTTGGTCCAAAGAGCAAAGTATGTAATTTGCTCGTTGGTCTGGCTTACCCACGGAATGAATTGGTCACAGCACACAGTGCGTTTGATGTTCTCCGATTCGGTAAAGAAAAATAAATGGCCCTGTAATATGCCGTTTCTTCTTGACTTGGAAGGTCAGATGATGGCAATTCTTGGGATTAGTTGCCAATAATGTGTGAAAAATTATGAGATTTAAGAACGTATTAGGTACCACTTTCAGTCTTCCATAAATAAATAGATGTGTTGTACGTACGTACGTTGGTATGCATATTAGTATCTTTAATATTCCAAAACCTATTATCCAACTAGTGACTCTGAGCTGTAGAAATCCCAGGCTTTTCCCACGATTTTGGAAAATTTTCAAAAATAAAATCGACCAAAACAAACTCCATAATTAAGCTCATGGTCTAACTTAGACTAAGATCCCACATATATGGTCGACCTTCACCAATCTGTCTGACGGATGAAACTATGAAAATATGAAAAAAATATGATCCAGAACATAAATAAATAGGGTTGCCTAAAGAAATATGGTCAAGGGTTTTTTTGATAAATTTTTGAAAAAAAAAATTTTCGGCAAATTTCACCGATTTGTCTGACGAACGAAATAAGTTTCAATGGAAAATATACAACTTGTACAACATAAATCATCTAGGTTGCCTATCTATTTCCGGTCACTATTATGTGGTTGCCGTGTTTAAAGAAGTGATTTTATATCAATAATTGCACTCATCTGTCTGAGGCTTGAATTATACATCAAAATGATGGTAATTTTATTGCAAATACAATGGTATAGGGTTGCCTGCGAAAATCCGGTCACTAATAAGGGTTGCCAGGCATTTTAATTAAAATAAGAAGGGAAGACTTAGCGATATGTAACTCATAAACGGCTTAACTAATCAAGTTTGTTTTAATTTTATTTGATTGAGTTGTTTAAGCACTATTTGCATGATTTTTTTCATAATTTTTGGACAGATGGTTCAAAAGTTAGAAGGAAAAACCTTTTTTTTTCTTTCTAAACGATTATTTCCGAAATGATTCACTTTATCAAGAAATGTTGTTTAAAGACACCTATTTATTTTGAAAGGCCTATCCAACGACACCCCACACTATGAGGTTGAAACGGTAAAAAAATTGTCACACACATTTTGTTCTTTCAAAGCGATTATTTCCGAAAATATTCACTTTATCAAAAAATGTTCTTCTAAAACCCCTATTCATTTTGAAAGACCTTTCCAACAACATCCCATACCATAGGGTTGACACGAAAAAAAAATTCTCACATACATTTTGTTTCTTTCGAGGCGATTATTTCCTAAAATATTCACTTTATCAAAAAATGTTTTTTTCAAGAACCCTATTTTTTTTTAAATTCATATCAAATGACATCTTACAACATAGGTATCAAACGAAAAAAAAAGAAAGAAATGTATGTGACCATTTTTTTCGCTTCAACCCTATAATGTGCCATGTCGTTGGATAGGTCTTTTGAAATAAATACGGTTTTTTAGAAAAAAATTTTTGATACATTGAATATTTTAGGAAATAATCGCAACAACATTTCTTGATACAGTGAATCATTTCGGAAATAATCGTTTAGAAAGAAAAAAAAAGATTTTCCTTCTAACTTTTGAACCATCTGTCCAAGTAAAATGAAAAAAATCATGAAAATAGTGCTTATAAAAACTCAATCAAATAAAATTAAAACAAACTTGATCAGTTAAGGCGTTTATGAGTTATCGCTAAAAGTCTTCCATTCTTATTTTAATTAAAAGCCTGGCAACCCTTATTTGTAACCGGATTTTCGCAGGCAACCCTATACCATTGTATTTGCAATAAAATTATCATCATTTTGATGTATAATTCAAGCGTCAGACAGATGAGTGCAATTATCGATATAAAATCACCTCTTTAAACACGGCAACCACATAATAGTGACCGGAAAAAGATAGGCAACCTAGATGATTTATGTTGTACAAGTTGTATACTTTCCATTGAAATTTATTTCGTTCGTCAGACAAATCGGTAAAATTTGCCGAAAAAAATGTTTTTCAAATTTTTTTTTAAAATGGCCTTGACCATATTTCTTTAGGCAACCCTATTTACGTTCTGGAACATATTTTCTTTCATATTTTCATAGTTTCATCCGTCAGACAAATTGGTGAAGGTCGGCCATATGTGGGATATCCTACTATCACAAACATCTCACACTTCACGAAGATCGGTTGAAAAATAGGAGACCTTAGGGCCGATACAGACGGATTGCAATCCGACTGCAATTTATATGGGAACTGCACGCTAACTGCACGCCGACTGCATAGTTTCGATCCAATTTGATGTTGGGTTGCAGTCCGCTTGTACCGGCTCTTAAGTTACTGTACCGGACCGATATAGGTACTAAAACATTTTTGGCCAAGCTTCGTTTTCGTTTGGTCAAAAAAGACTTTCAAACTAACTGTGGAGTTGGGAGAAAACTTTACCTTTCAAGCGGTTGATTCGTCGTTCTACATCTCAGATGACCACAAATGCACATTGCAAGTTTTATTTATACCGAAATGTTATTCCAATCCCTTGACTGAACGCAGAAGAGTCGAGTCAAACCTTCAATACCCGTGCTCAATACAAACTATTGGAAGTACTGGAGATTGCTTCGCCGAGAAAAGCACATCCCTTATTATGTTCTGTCGACTGGGATAACGGTACAGATGAGGTAACTTTATACAATATTTTTTGACTATGACAAATCTCTAGCTAGTTGAAAATTTTTGAGACTGGTAGGTAAATCCTGATTCAAAGATTGCATAAAGTACACTGCTGTCAGCCACGTTTATATAATTTGGGAATATTTCCTTTGTCTAATCCCTTCTGTCCTCAGTTACCCCACTAGACGGTTAATGATGAGCCATGCCTAAACAATAACAGCTGTCTCATCGGTGACGAGATAGCGAAAACTGTTCGACTATAGTCTTTCGCCAGAAACATAGTAGATACCTATGCGTAAAAAGTAGGTATATGATATACGGTGTAGAATTTTAGTGTAGATAGCCTTTTCACAAGTAAATGCAATGGGATCCGTGCCGCATACGCAAGCAGTGTGAATCGGCCGTAAATCGGTCTATGAGCGTTCGACTCGAAAAGTAAACAAGGAAAATACTTACACGGTTGCAGAATTTCAACGCTCTGAAAACGTACGTTTCACGACGAGTCGACGTTCCGATGGCGGCCATTTTGTCAGAACGTGACGCGAATTTGAGACAAAATGGCATCGCGTAGTGAGATTGCACTCTTTTAAGAATTCGATACGATAAAAAGGTGGCATGGAAACTGTAAGATGTAGCAGATTGTTACAATAGGTATGTACTCAAGTCCGGTAGTACATAAGCGACCGGTTTGCCTGATAATACTCAGAGAAAATCGTATCTATGTATACCTACATTCCGTAATGTGACGGCGTTCGGAACTGCGAGCAAAATTGTGACTGGAAAAAACGGTGGCGACGTAAAATGTCCACCAGTTAAAAGTAACGGTTACCTATCCTCCTAAGGCCCAAGATCCTACCTATACTTATTCAGTTCGATGAAATTTAAATCATATTCGTTTCGTTCAATTTTCAAATAAAGCCAAAATCAACTCTATTCCCTGCACTAAACGTTCAAATTTCAGTGGCAAATTCTGGATTTTTCATTTGTATGGCTGGGCCTTTAGGAGGCTATTGTAATGATTGCATGGGTGGACACTATTTTCTCAACTATTCTAAAGAAAATTCTACCTATACTTTCCGGTAATTCCGGTTAAGTTGTTCTTGATTTTGACTCTTGAAACAATGGGGTTGGCAACTGTCAAGGTTTGCATCGATCCATCATCATAGCTTGCCCCTTTTTCTATGAGATTTGGCTTAAAGGGCTGGCATCCCGGGTATAAAATTCCGTTAAAAAACAAACATTTTACACAATTCTAGGGATTGACAGCTAGGGCAAGCTATGCTGGTGTCATCTCCTAAATACTTCGACCGGCAAAGTCTAAGACAAATTGGTGTCCTTAGTTTGACAGCCAAACTAGATGGCGTTGTGGTATGTATCTAATGGTCTTGAATTGAGCAATCTTAGGATAATGGCCGTTATTATTACTTTAGCTCTGCGCCTTTATCTTCCATCCTTCGAGCAACACCGGCTTCCGACACATCTTCCATCCGATGACCACCATTTACCTACGTATAGTCTAAACATATATTCTTATATTCCTAATGCTTTACGTACCTAACTGGCATTCATTAGCTTATCTTACAATAACTCGTTACTCGAGAATGGCTGTTATAATACTTGTATAATACCAAATACCAACATGTACCTAATTAGAATCAAAAACTAGTCCTATAGCGTTATAATCGCCCAAATCAATCTATCCATAATCTATCGGGTTTTTCGATTTTTAGCTAAGTTGCGCTTGGCACTCGAGGTCACAATGCACAAACTTGGATTATTCATTGAGCCAACATCATAAACAAGTAATGTAAAAAATCAGAACTACCGGATTTGACGCAAAATGAACCACGTTACAAGAGTCGACAAAGTTACTGGATTATCTGGAGCGATCTTGGGGGCACCCAAGACGAGACAAAGGTGAAAAGGCAGTGCATATATTTTCTCGGCACGTTTCGTACATATTTTAAACATCAACAGCTTTTTTAGCCTAATCCAGCGGTTCTCAATCTTTTTTTTGACGGAACCCTTTTGGAAAGCAAAATACTTGATGGAACCCTACAATAAAACAAAAGTTTTTAGAAGTGTGGTTTTTGCATAGTAAAATTTTTCGAGGCGACTAAAGCATAGTGTTCTAAATTTTTGCGGAACCCCTGCAGGGGTGTCGCGGAACCCTAGGGTTCCGCGGAACACACTTAGAGTATGGCTGGCCTAATCTAATTCGTCCTGTGATCCAATTCGCCTCGGTCTACCCTAACTTCCATTCATTAGCTAACAATAACTCGTTTTCCGAGAATGGCTGTATACCAACATGTAATTACTGAAAGCCCGACGAATGCACTTCAAGCGCCACCGATTACCTGCCACTAGATGCCGCTATTCCCGCTTTATGACTATTGAACTTCACCTTACCTTGTGTAGTGTAGAGTTCATAACATTCCCTTACTTATACCTATTTCTAATGCTTTGCGTAATTGACATTTATTAGCTCACAATAACTCGTTTTTCGAGAATGGCTGTATACCAAGTTGGTATTACCAACATGTAATTACCTTACCTTGTGTAGTGTAGTTCATAATAATCCCTTAGAAAAGCGTAGAACTTGGCATGAAAACTCAGTGTGGTTGGCCTCAGATGCTCTTGATCGCTAGCATGACTTGCGTTTCACGCGCGACTCCGTAAGTACTTGAAGTCGCTCTTGCTCTTGACGTAGGTAGCGTAAACACCCCAATAATCGACATGTTGAGACCCAATTTTCGACTCCTCGCTGTCAACTTTATTGCTATGACATTATAGAATAGAATATCTTTATTGTTCTCATGTTGGTGTAGTCTTAGTATTGATTGAAAATGTCGATTAGTGGATCTGTGTCGGGCACTGGAGCCTCTACTGGATGAGTCACGTTAGACCGGGTTGAGTCCGGGCCGGAGCTTCCGGCGCATCGTTTTCTATGGAAAGCATCCCGTGATCGCCGGTCATGTCATAGAAAAGTAAGCGCCGGAAGCTCTGGCCTGGAAACGGCCCGGTCTAACGTGAGTCATCCTTTATGGAGTCGCGCGCGACAACGCAAGTCATGCATCTAGGGTGAGTTATCTGTGACAGCAACCCAAGCCAGCGTCTTGAAACCACTCGGAACCTACGAGTCTTAATTAGATTGGCTTGCTTTGCACTCACTTTGCAGTTTGTAATCTTTTGTTAAGATTACTTAGCTATGAAAATTTTCTTTAGATTTTTGCTTTGCTGCAGTCTTGAAAAGGTTGAAAGCATTTCGTTTTTAGGGTTCCGTACCTAAAGGGTAAAACGGGACCCTATTACTAAGACTCCACTGTCCGTCTGTCTGTCACTAGGCTGTACCTACCTCATTTAACCGTGATAGACATCGTGTCAGATAGCTATTAGACAGTTGAAATTTTCACAAATGATGTATTTTTGGTACCGCTATAACAACAAATACTAAAAATTCAATTTGTACGGAACCCTCGGTGGGCGAGTCCGACTCGCACTTGTCCGGTTTTTAATAGGAGCTATGAAGATTTAAGTTTTAGTGGAATATCTATTACCTACCTACTGGAATGAAGCAAACTTTTATGGCAAAAAGCGGTAAAGATAACTTAAGGTCCGACTAATTGTAAGTTAACTTTGCAACAACATTCTAGCGATAGTGTGGAGTGTCACCAAAGATGTCAAATTACAGGCAAATTCACATGAAAATGTCACAGCAAAGTCATTGCAGACTTAGCTTAGACAAGCGGTTCTCAGACTTTACTTAAAGGAACCCTTTTAATTGGAAAGCGATATATTTGGCGGAGCCCCAAATAATTTTTTTTCGTTCGTCACTGTGGACTGGTCCTGGTGGTAGGTATAGAACACTGTGGACTATCTATAGAAGAGCTGGTTTTTTTCTTATTATTACAAGTATCCTCGCGGAGCACACTTTGAGAATGGCTGGCTAATGGCTTACAGGCGGACTCTATGAAGGTTTGAGTTACAAAAGATTGAGTTTCATTGGAATAAGTACTCAGAAGAATAGTGTTTACTTAATGCAAAGAGCGGGATACGTACAGCCGCCATCAGATATATCGGAGCGGCCAAGGCGCTCACAAATATCTGAACACACCTGTCAAGGCGTTAGAGTGCGTGTTCAGATATTATTGAGCACCCAGGCCGCTCCGATATGCCTGATGGCGACAGTGCCATCAGAATCTTACTAGTCTCTGGTGCCAAGGACTAGACCACCCCCCAATGGAATTATTGGAATCCTTTCCCCAACGGCTGCTAAGTGCCATCTACAGTGAGCAATTAGTAGTTTTAACACAGAATAAATAATAGTACTACCGTCATCATCATCATCATCATCATCATATCAGCCAGAGGACGTCCACTGTTGGACATAGGCCTCCCCCAAAGAGTGCCACAATGACCGGTCTTGCACCACCTGCATCCAGCGGTCTCCCGCGACCTTTACCAGGTCGTCAGTCCACCTTGTGGGGGGGTCTACCCACGCTGCGCCTTCCGGTACGTACATAAGTTGCGCCTATCTGTACTACCGTACAGAAAGGAAACTTCCTACAAAACCGAAGTTTTACAGCGGTTCAGGGTCGAATCATGCTGTCCCTTTCTATATGGCACTATCCCTTTCGGCTATTTAGGGTTGTCAAAATTCAAGTCATTATCTTATCTGTGGTCGTGCACGCAAAGGGACGTCAAGTTGTGTCATCCCTAATAATTGCTCGGAGTAATGCTGAGCCGAACGGAGCCGAGTTTGCCCGAAGCGAGGAGTTTCGCACCCCTGGTTTTAATTCCATTAGGACAACTAGAACGTCCCAAGATTAACTTAGCTCAAGGGAAAGTTTCAAAGTAATAATTTGTGGTTATAGTCTAATGTCAGGTTGCCTAACTAACTACTTAACTTACCACATTCATGTAGTTTAGGTTAAATCCAGTACCTAAGTGCTAGTACAGGTACAGTCGCCATCAGATATATCGGAGCTGCCAAGGTGCTCAAAAATATCTAAACACGCGCTCTAGCGCCTTGACAATAGAGGCGTGTTCAGATATTTGTGAGTGCCTCGGCCGCTCCGATATATCTGATGGCGACTGTACGTAACAATTACTTTGTAGTGCGCAGATAAACCTACTTAGTACCTAAATGCATTAAAACAGTGGTTCCTAACCTTTTCATTCCGCTCACCCCTATGACTAACTAGGGAGCTTGATTTTACCCCTCCTCCCAACGGTAATAAAAATAAAACGTGTACGTTTGTTGTATTGTTTTATTAGGTTAGCTTAATACCCCCGTAAAATACCAGTTTTACCTCCACGGGCGTAATTAACCCCAGGTTAGGAACCACTGGATTAAAACTTAGTGATTATGCTGGCGTGTGATGTTAACTTGTTACTTAGTGCCTTAGTGTTATTACATTTGCTCTGTTAGTGTCATTTACGTGTTATGGTTCTAATTAAGCTAATTGTAATATGCAGTGCCCTTAGAGAGGTTATTACCAGTGGCGATGGCGTAGGTAGGCGTGGGCGAAGTGGGCCTTCGCCCACTTATTCGCTATAGTTTTCCTTGAAAGTTTTTAGTAAGCTTTACTTAAATGATTTTTTTTCATAATTTTTGGACCCATGGTTCATATAGTTACTTAAAATATTATGTTTATAGTTCTTGAACCACCCTATTAGTTTTAAACGACCTATCCAGCGACACCCCCCAGCATAGGGTTGAGTGAAAAAAAAACACCCCCACTTTACGTGTAGGGGACCTCCCCTACACATAAAGTGGCCCACAAAGTGGTAAAATTTAATCTAAAAAAACAAATCGTTTTAAGGGTATACATACCTACCTAATCGGCATGATTTACTTACACCTATGTCCATGCCAAATTGCAGCTTTCTAACTCTAAAGACCACCGAGCAAAGCCGCGGACAGACAGACAAACGGACATGGCGAAACCCCGAAACTATAAGGATTCCTAGATGACTACGGAACCCTAAAAACTGCACTGGCCATTTCCCCAGAGAAAAGCTAAGTTTGTAAAATGCTCCGCGCCAAATCAAATCAAACCTAGATTAGGGGGTATTCTACCCGTCCAAATTCTTTGTCCAATGTGTATTTGCATCTCACATCTTGCTTAGTGAGAGAGTGAGACGCAATGCACATTGAGCCAAGGTATCGGTCAGGTGGAATACCACCCTTAGAGCGTATTCACATTATCCGATCCGATAACGGATGTCGGAAGGAAGTAAAATGTAGATATCATTATCATCATCATCTCAGCCATAAGACGTCCACTGCTGAACATAGGCCTCCCCCTTGGACCTCCATACGTGCCGGTTGGAAGCGACCCGCGTCCAGCGTCTTCCGGCGACCTTAACAAGATCGTCTGTCCATCTTGTGGGTGGACGTCCTACGCTGCGCTTGCTGTATTGTAAAATGTAGATATATTATTATGTATTTCTCTGTATTTATTTATGCATTTAATAAATCATTATTACTGTAAAACGATAAATAACGCAAAAACGGCGGACTTAATGCCAATGGCACTCTCCTGCAGCTGTTTTTGTCATAGGCACCTTCCGACATCCGATATCGGAAAGGCGCTTCCGATAAATTCAGCCATGTCGGAGCCCCCCGACAGCTGTCAGACCGATAATATTTGTTTGTGTGCGTATGTGTAGGCATAATGTTTATTGTAGTGTGCGTTACCGCTAAAGACGGCGCCCGGGCTGTGGGGGCGCAGCCTGACTACGGGCAAAAAGAATAGATAGTATAGAGGGGTCCTGTCATTGTAAATTTTGTAGTCACTGTAAATTTACTGCCATCTATCGACACACGACTAAAACTGAAAATGAAAACGTATAAAGTTATCAAAAAATGTATATATATGGATAAATGATTTTATTATTTTTATATCTTTTTGATCCATATTCATTCACTGATATCTATGTGTTAAAATTGTTAAATATGAAACGGTGTCGTCACGCCATCTAGCCGAGGATAGGCTAAAGGTGTGTGCGCCATCTATTCGAGAATGACTTTTGCTTGAATTCCGAGGCACGTTTTTTCCTTAGACTTTATTCGTCTTATACGAAGTTACATATGTCTTTGCTACGGGGATGTAGGATCCTACATCCGATATCGGATCGGACAATGTGAAAACGCTCTAAGGTAGGTACCGTTGTCAGTGCCTCCGATTTAAAATACGACTGAATAGATCAACTGGAATCGCGGGAAATATTTACGTTATAGACCGAGAGCGCGTTATTATAAACTTGAGGTCACTTGTTATATAGATAAATCCATGGTCTAATAAAACATGGTCTTCCATTCCCAGAGTGACACGCGATTACGTCACAATAACATTGCCACTTTATTTCAACATAACATGTTACATGGGTACATTATACCTATGGTTAATAAGTTAAAATATTTCTTTATAATTTTATAATTTTCATTTATATGTATTTTAGCTTAAATTTTACAATAACACGTCATTTTTAATTACTCGTTAGCAATATCTTCCGATTCACGAAAGAAATTTCAGACTTTCGGGTAATTCTGTTTATACTACTGGCAACACAGGATAGCGCTCTGGACATTTGACAACTCGGATCTAGATAACTTCAGGCCCTGACCGTCATCCTTGTCGAACGCGTGTTAATTGTTATTTCCTTCTCGCTCAGTGTCAGCAGTCGCAGTGTTTTCCAAACTTTTCACGTCGTAAGCTTGGTAATTAATGTGTAACTGTGAATTAGTTTTTTAAACGTTTGTCTTGTATAGATAAATAAAGTTTAATTTAATACATTAGATTTGTTTTATTTTACTATGTTTCTACATAAATAACTTAAAATTAATGCCGTTAAAATAATTTTCACCGTTGGTTAAAATTCTCCCACATTTCAAAGTTTGAGAACCTGTAAACAGCATGATGACGTAGGCGCGTGTCAGTTAGGTCATACGCGAATCTCGGAATGGAGTACCAGGCGGAGTATATTATTATACCATGGATAAATCTAAATTAATTTCTTATTGAGTAGTGACATTTTTTTTATTTCTTTTTTAGTAATTAAAACTTAAATCTATCATTGCAGGTTTTACCTAATGCGATAGATAAGCGACAAACCAATTATCAGAGTTATTGCCAATATAAATAAAACTTAACTTAATATTAACATAGTGGCGTTTGTGAAGTCATTCAGGGAGCACGTAAATATGTCTAACCCCAACGTAACTTTATTGACAGTGCGAATAGCCCTCGTTAGGGGAGCTTCCTTTAGAAGTTTTGTGCGAGCAACGGGTACGGCCAGCAGCGGCGGCCGGCGGCGGCGCCACACTCTACTAACGATATCAAAATTTTAAAAGAAGTCATCTTATTATCATTGCGTAACTTATTTGAAAAATGCAAATTTTGCTATTTATTTATTGAGCAATTTAGGGTCCTACACTGAGAAAAAAAATCGTTTAAATCAATTGACATGCGACACAACTGAAAACCGCCGTGTCGCCAAAATAATTTTTAGCTTGTAAGATTTTACTATTGTATGTATGTTAGTTTGTAAGGTATGTATCTATGGGCCTTAGTTGCCTGATAATAAATGATATTTGATTTGATTTGATTTTGATTTGAAATTGCATTCACGTTTAACGCTTTAAACAGTTCCATATGAGCCTGTCGAACCAAGCAGTAAAGTTTACTGTTTGTACGTTACGTACGAACGGACGTACAATAATTGATATTGTAATAGCAGTTAATCTTAATGAAATCTTTTTATTGTGTGTTCGATAGATCATATTTTTTTCAGTGTAGCTAGATTGGTTGTTCAATACTTACACTATGGAAATTCCAATTTACCTAGAATTCTAAATGGCTCAACAATCGCGGAGCGTGACTGTAAGTAACTAAGTAAGTAACTCGATGATATGAGAATTCTAGGCGCGGAACGCAGGCCTACAAGATTCAGACGTAATCCGAACCAATATTTAATCGCCGTAGTTAGGTATTGAGGAGTGCAAGCCAAACAGAGCTTGAGTTAAGGGTTTACACGAGTCTGTATTCAGTTCTGAATGGGCATGGCCGAATATTGAATTTACCGTTCGTAAGGCAAACAAATAAAAAATAAAAAGGCCTTTGGCATGGGGATCACAGTAACTTTTTGATCAGTTTTCAAGTTTGGAATAGCTCTCTCAACAGTCTCGATATCAGTCTGACCCTTGGAAGAGGGTGAAGAGGACAAAGGGGGTGGGGGGAGATGACCGAACGTTATTGCCTACTTCCCTACTTAGAAAAAGTCTTAAATGCCACGTCTTGTTTTTCCCTACCAAAGCTTGGTGGGCGATAATGAACCCGTCTAAATTACGTAGGTTGTTTTTGGTATGTGAGCTGAAATATTAAAACGTGTTTTTAATTTCATCGCATTGCTTATGTTTTCTGCCCTTCACGGGCGCACACGTGTGGCAACTCTGTAGTACCTAAATATAGAGTTAGACCAAGAAAAGTCTGCAGCGATTTTGATAGCATACGCAATGTAAGTGTTATTTATAGGTACGTCACAATTTCATAGAAGTGTGACGTTTAAAATAACACACTGTGTTTAAAATAACAAGAATTTAACACAATTCTAGGGATTGACTAGGCAAGCTAGGCTGGCGCCATCTGCTAAATACCGCATTACATCCGGATTGGCGGGAACGTACAAACGATAGGGTTGAGTGGAGGAAAGGAGGGGAGGCCTTTGCCCAGAAGTGGGACACTAAATTAGGCTAACAAAAAAAAAAGTGTATACAGTGTATCAGCGAGTCAATTAAGTAACAGCCTAAAGTAAACGAACAGCACAAACCTTTTAGACTCGTTTGGCCATTAACGTATATATCTATGGAGTGGCCTTACGGGCACTAAAAATGGTACTAGTTTAGCGGTGTGACTCACGAATTCCAGCCAATCGTGCATTCTAACGCAACTTGTTGCGACCAATAGCGTGCGTGATGCGAACTCATCAAGCAATCGCGCGCGTGATGCGAACTCATCAACCAATCGCGTAGTACCGGTGTCACACCGCTGTACTGGCCCCTGTCATGCCTCATTATTATTGTCCGTAAGGCCAGTCCCTAGATATCTATGTCAATGCGTTTGGCACCAATGAAAACACTACACTTTTACACATGAACTGATATTTAGAACCTCAATGGGGAATAGAAGCCCGGCTCGACTCAAACGGAGCGTAACATTTGAAACCTTTCTGCGCAAAATAAAATATTCAGACTGCAACTGCACGAAGTTCTAACTATTTAAAAAAAAGCTGCGCAAAAAGTAGTGAAACTTTTCCGTCTTTTTGCACCAGCTGCCCCGGACACGGACAACCTCTGACTCGGAAATGTAATTTTAATATCACTTCAACTCTTCTAGTTGTTATGTTTGATGTTGTGTTCTAGAAGTGGCTATAAATGTTATTATTTTATTTTTGGAATAAAACGTAAATAATTTAAATACAGAGAAAGCTAACTGCGCAGAGTTTTTAGTGACAAAGTGTGGAGCCACCATACACATCATAATTTTTATGATAATATAACTTAATATAGAAAAGTAAAATAAGATGAAAAGTCGCCCGTATTGCTTCGGCATATCACGAAAAACCGTTTCATTTTTACCCCAACCACAGAATAAATAATAGTACTAGGTACAGAAGACTCACTCTCTATCAAAACGCGTCTGTTACGATGGACAGATATGGCCGCTAGGTGGCGACAGCGCCACGCGCGGCTTATGGCTAGCCACCAAAATTGGTGTGGAACGGATGTACTTTTAGCTAGGTACCTGTAGCAAAGCGACGAAATCGCGGAGTGAGCCACGCCTGGTCGTGCGTAAGTGTGACAAGGAGGCAACACGTCGAACGTGGTTCGCGGTAGGCCCTCAGGTACTTATTAGGTGCATGTTCCACACTATATATATATAGGTACTTTGCTGAGACAATAGTGTACCGGTATACCGTTTTTAACTTTTGTAGCTTTTCCCTGAAGGTGGAAAAACAAGCCTCACTTCATCCCGTTTCGTTGACTAGCGTCGGGTAGTTAGGGTTTTGAGACAAATGAGCCCATAGGAGCTAACACCAGAGGAGTTGCAAGTGTGTTGCCGGTGTTTAAGATGGGCGCTCTTTTCTTGAAGGTAGTATCTGTCCGGACACACCGCGAGCGGCAGTTTAAGGGGCCCACTGATTAACATCAGTCCGCCGGATGGTATCGGCCTGTCAGTTGTTCGGAACTGTCAAAATTTTGTTCAAACTGACAGGCCGATACCGTCCGGCGGACTGTTAATCAGTGGGCCCCTTTATTCCACAGTTTAAAGCTGATGTGTGTGTGAAGTGGTCTATGGAACACCTAGGCATTTTATTAATTCTGTACAGTAGGTACCCCTAGTGTAAGTTTCATTCGATAGCGATTTTGAGTTTCCAAAACGACCCGCTTGGCGCGCTTTTCTAAATCCTATTCAAAAATTGACATAACGCAAACGCGAACGCTCGCCACGCTATCGAATGAATCTTATGCGGGCTGTACACACTCGTCGAGAGACCCCGAGTCAGGCAGAGAACGAGTGTGTACATGCTGCTCCCTTCTCGTCTCGCTCTTCCTTGTCGCGCCTCCCGCTTCTCAGATTGGATCGGAGCAGTGCCGAGAATCTCGGTGAGAGGCTCTCGACGAGTGTGAAGCCGACATGGGGTTCAGATTGCCGATAAAATAGTAGGTAACTAGGTACATAGGTATAATATTATATAAATGTTGTGTATGGACAGATCGATAAATCATCATCATAAAATCGCACCCCCGAATAATTAATCAAATTGAAACGCTCTGCCCACCTATTCACTGAACACAAAAAACTCAATGAATTGACACACATTTCGCATTATGCGCTTTAAATTTGAGATAACCAAATAATAAAGACTCTTAATGGTGTTTTTAATTATTAATAATAAATTATTCTATTCTATTTTGTTGTCCTCTGCTAAAACGCTGCTCGTACAAGGAAGCGAATACAATAGAGGGTATTACTGCAATGTTCTGCCGCCAGAGTGCAGCATTAAGCTGGCTAGTAAACCATAGAGTAACTTAAACATACTGTGGCCTAAACTGTTTTTTGACAAGTTTTCACAGACTATAAAATATGACATTGATGCATCAAGGCGGTTTGTTAATAAGGGCCTACCGGGAAACCCGAAGATCGAAATTTAGTTATCTGCCTCTTTATCGCTCGAATAGCATATGCAAGATATGCAAGAGTGATAGAGAGGCCACAAATATTTCACAATCTGACTAAACGAAAATCCGACGAAACAAGAATCCGGCGAATCTGGAACTAAGTAAGTAGGTAATTAATAAAAAAAATATCCGTTAAGTATAGAACTAAATAAAAGCATAACGCCATCTAGTAAGCTCTCTGAGCTGGCCCCAATTTCACACCGGTGACAGGTGCGACAATTGTAAAACATCAATTTTGCTGACGTCACAGGCATCCATGGGCTACGGTTACCGCTTACCATCGGGCAGGCCGTATTCCTGTTTGCCACCATCATTGTATAAAAAAAAACATTATTATATCGAAAAAAAAACAAATACATATTTCTCTTTCTAAGTTTATGACAATTGTCACAAGAAACACGACAATTGTCACGAAATTCCGACATATAACTCATTTCCTGTCAAGAATTACCTACAATTCTTCTAAATCTTGACAATTGTCAGAAACTTCGCAAGAGAAATATCTGTTTTTTTTCCGATATAAGTAATAAAGTTTTTTTAAATAATACAATGATGGTGGCAAACAGGAATACGGCCCGCCGCATGGTAAGTGGTAATCGTAGCCCATGGATGCCTGTGACGTCAGCAACAGTGATGGTTTACAATTGTCGCACCTGTCACCGATGTGAAATTGATGGGGCCTGGGAGTATTAAAAGATGAAGAACCAAGAAGGGAGCGAGCGAGCGAGAACGTGAGGCGTTTTTATAGAAATTAATAGTCTATAACATTCACTCGTCTCTGATTTAAAACAAAGCTGCCAGCATCAAGCGACATATTCATCCATCAATTGCGCCTGGCCGCAAATCATCGGCCATTTTGAGCGGCCATTGGAACGGCGCCATTTTGAATCGCCGGCCATTTCGGGACGTGACAGTTCTCAGATGGATGCATTCGTCTGCCTCGGTGAACTTTGAATTAATGGGGCGGATTCAATTCTTTTTATGTGTAAAGTTTTGTGTATTATAGATGAAGTGTTTGTATGTTTGCGACTTTTAAACCTAAGATTGCGCGTTTGAACCCCTGCTTGCACCTACCCCTACCTACTAAAGAGTTTCTTGAAGCTTTCCGGTGAAGGAAAGTGGAATAGGTAACTCAGTCAGCAGAGGATGAGATCATGGCAGTCGCGTTCGTAAAAACTAGTGGTTATGCCAAACCTATGTAGGTATTGGTTAAAAAAGCTGTTATATATTCTAAATATTATAATAGGCTCCATCAGAAAATTATAAAATGGAGTTAGAAAACAAAATAATGCTCTCATGCTAACGGCCCGGTCTAACGTGAGTCATCCTTGAAACGCATAACTATCAGGACTTAGGTGCGTGTCTTGAAAACTACCACTTTACCATTGTAGTAACCCTTCGTAATGAAGAGCGAATTAATCAAAACTGAGTGGCAATAAGTGGTGAAACAAACGAAAGAGTGCCTATTGTCCGCTAACGAGCCGTTACCCGCACAATGAAAAGTGTTGGTAGGTAGGTGTAGGTACCAGGGTGCCACGTACTATAGGTTTATTCCAATGCCAACTTTTTTATAAAAGCTTTATTTATTTCAGCGTAAATTTTGTACAATTTACAATGTACCTACCTAGTGTTTTTGGTAAAATATAATTTTAGTTTATCTTATGTGTTGTTTTATTATTTATAAATTAATTTCACTGATCCCTACTTAGTTTTTAATTTCATTTTGAGCTTAGGGTCAAGGAGGGAACAGAGGCGCATACCTACGCGTATATGGCCAAATTAAATTTAAATCCTTAACTTAATTCTGATCATTATTTTTCCACAAATTACTCATTAGAGTGCGTTCATTACAATGGTTCACACGTTTCATCATTTAATTAAAGCTTGCCTGGGGCCACCGCGATGAAACCCGCGAGTTGTCTGAGGTTTTCAGCCGCAGTGATGTATTGTTGCCAATATTTCCATTCCTACCACGGCTTGTTTCTCATAGGTTTATTCTGTTAAAAATTTGATACAGATAAAGATAGTTTATTATTCAAGTAGGCATATTACACTGTGCTTATGAACGTCAAATAAAGCTACACCGGCTCCAACCCTACACCTCTGCCTCGAGAAGATTTAAATCTGCCCTCAATTGGAGGAGGGTATCCCAATATGGGACCGGGAACAAACTCGGCGGGACACATCTTGTCAAAATTTAATTAAGTTTTTCTTTTATGTATTCCATATAATCCATATACAATAAAGGTATTGGATGAAAAGCACATGATAAAGAGTATGAAGAAGCTTTAAGTGCCTATCATTGAGTTGAGAAACTGGGAGGATGGGATGGGACATTATCAATAAAACCTATACATATGCAGAATATGTAAAAACAGCAGCGTCATTCTCTGAGGATATGTCAGAAATATCAGAAATTAAAATGTAGACGAGAAAGTGCTATGCACTTGTATAGCTATGTCCTTCTCGCACTCCGGAGCTGCGTGAGGATGTGAAGACCGCCTAATGGCTCCTCTACACGATGGGCCAACGCCGGTCACTCCAAGGGACGCTTTTATGCGTTAGAGGGAGCAAGTGATATTGCTATCTCATTCTACCGCATGGCTGCGTCCCTAGGAGTGGCCCATCGGGTAGAGGAGCCATAAAGGTGACGTTCAGATGTCAACTGCAGCTGCGTTACTGTTGCAGCGTCGTTATTGCCGCCGCTGTATCTGTCAGTTTCTTTGATAAAATGAGTGACGTTCGAAGCGGCATAACTGTCGCGCTTATGACGTTCATTCCGTCACCAAGGAAATTGACAATAAAGGTTGCCTCACACTAGACCGGGCCGGGGCCGGGCCAGAGCTTCCAGTCATCCTTAATGCAGCTGACATCCGAACATCATCTTATAGGGATAAAAAATAGAGTAGAGACAAACTGAGCCCACGCAACGCAACGTATGCAACGCATTATGAAATCTGGACCCAGAAATGTGTATGCTAGAATCATACTTGTCATGCGTTGCGAATTGCTTATGACAAGTATGTTTCTAAAGGGGCCCACTGATTAACAGTCACAACACACACACAAATACAAATTTCAGGGTCCAGATTTAATAATGCATTGCATACGTTGCATTGCATGGGCTCAGTTTGTCCCTACCTTAACTTAAATCGTCACACATGAAAGGGTTGCTGCACAAAGGTTAAGCGTGTGACAGGCGTGAGCGATGGAGGGTACTAGAGGGAACAGTTTCGGTGATACGCCGCGGCGGCGTGTCCTATTACTAAATTCATAGTCTAATAAAACATGGTCTTCTATTCCCAGAGTGACACAGGCCTACGTCACAACAACATGGCCGCTATATATAGCGCTATCGCATATTATCATATAGCGCTGTCGCATGATGACGTAGGCTTGTGTCAGTTAGGTGACCTATAGAAAAGACGGGAATGGAGTACCAGGCGGAGTATATTATTATACCATGACTAAATTATACTACAAACATATAAACATACTTACCTGTAACCTATATCTGACAGTTGCTTTAGGAAGGCTGGTTTGAAAGTTGTTAGCTGCTCCGCCTTGGGTTGCCAACTTTTTTTTGGTGGAATATAGTATTTTCCAGAATAAGGCATCAAAAATATAGTACATTTCAAAAAAATATAGTACTTTTAGATAAAATACTAAACATGAGTGTAATATACGTTTAATCGGAAATATAGTATTTTAGCATACTATATATTTTTCCAAAAGTATATAGTACAGAGAGCCAAAATATAGTACAATACTATATAATATAGTACAGTTGGCAACCCTAGCTCCGCCTGCTCCAACTCCAAGGGCTCATTTAGACGATGCGAGAACTCGCATGCGAGTTTCATTACATTGCGGTTTTTGATCGGTCGGTTGAATTGGACGACCAACAGTCCGCAATGTAACTAAAATCGCATGCGAGTTCGCGTGCCGTCCAAATCGGCCTTAACTGGCCTTAATTATTCGATTACCTACAATATTATTTATACCATTGCGAGGGATCCGGTCCATTGTAAACATGTCCATGTTTGTTTCATTAATTTCATTATGTTTTGCCATTCGACGCATGAACATGTGTATACAATCTACCTAATTTTATATTGAAGGAAAAAATTGAAAAAGTTACGCTTGAAGGACTTGTTTTCGTAACCTCCACAATCTGCGCGTTACTCTTAACCAATTGAATTGCTTGTTCCATTTTTTCCTTTAATAAAATGCGGAGTATCGCTCGCAGACGAATCTGCTTGTTAAAAAACTGGGTTATGTAATCTACCTATATACTTATACAATTTTGTAACAAGAATTCAGCTAAAAATCCAATATGGAAGTATCCAAGATGTCCGCCAGCAACAATGTGCTACATAAATTATTTATATACAGTATACAACGTGCATGAAACGTCCCGATACCGTGCCGGGTTAGCCGTTCTTCATTTCCGGCCGTCCGTCACACCGGATGGTTTTGTCGAATAATGTACATATGTAGTGCATAATTGTTTTCCATCGTATTTCTTCGGAAACGTTCGTATTTATCATGCTACTTCAGTCAACCTCAGTACTTTTTGTACCGAGACTGACTGAAATAGCAAGACACGTTCGTACGTTTCCGTGAAAATACGATGGAAAATAATTATGCACTACATCTGTTTGTGCGCGTGACAGAGATGTTGTATTGAATTGTGAAAAAGCCCTTGAGGCCTATACTTGCAGAATACATTTTTGAATTTTGTATGCATGCTACCAGATAAAGCCATTCTTTCAATGTCATCTGTTGAATGGTTGATGGAATCGAATGCGCATCCTTTACTGCCACATATAAAAAGCACTATGTACATAAATAAGCCGAACACACTGCCTGCTTTTTTCGAACAAGGCGGTATGCATTGTCAATTTATCACTGCCAAAGTGCAAGTTTGTGTCGGAAGTCTATTGGACACGAATGTCGCGCGGCTGTTTTTCGATCTTGACCGAATATACTGCCGTGTTGATCCGGTATGACAGGCGGTCGTTCGCAGAGTAGAGGAAAATATGCATTTTGTAAAGCGCACACATTTCTCCTTGTGCCGCCCGCCGAGTCATAATGCTGTGACGGAGCACGGCAGGGCTAGTGAAACCTACATTTGTAGCTCTTTACCTGTGATGTAGACACAAAGGAAGTGTGGCTAGATACTCGTTCCGGTGTCACAGGCGGCCGATGGCAGAGTAGAGGAAAACATGCATTTTATAAAGCGCACACATTTCTCCTTGTCGCCGCCCACCGTATGAGTCGTAATGCTATGACGGGGCACGGCAGGGCTAGTGAATAAGCCACATTTGTAGCTCATCAACCCCTATTTCATGTGAAATATCGATGTTATAAAGGTTTTTATGAATGTTTTCCTTATAGAAATATGAATTATGCAACCCGGGAAGATGAAGGATTTTAGTAGAAAATGTATAAACTCGTACTAAACACAAATCAACATAAAACAGACCCTAACTCAAGTGTAGGTCCACGCTCGTAGGGGCCCATTAGATAAAATTAAATAATTGATTATCTCCGAATTGGAGTTAATTAGAATACGGCTCCTCTACACGATGGGCCAGCGCCGGCCACTCCAAAGGACGCAGCCATGCGGTAGAATGAGATAGCAATACCACTTGCTCCCTCTAACGCATAAATGCGTCCCTTGGAGTGGCCGGCGCTGGCCCATCGTGTAGAGGAGCCATTAAAGACACCGGGTCTTTGAGAAAATTTTAGTTCATGAATTAACATTGAAATTAACGGAAATTATACAAACCGTACAAGTGCGAGTCGGACTCGCCCACCGAGGGGTTCCGTACTCTTTAGTATTTGTTGTTATAGGGGCAACTGTCTATTAGCTATCACGGTTCATGAGATACAGCCTGATGACAGACAGACGGGCAAATGGACAGCGGAGGTTTAGTAATAGGGTCCCGTTTTTACCCTTTGGGTACGGAACCCTAAAAACACTGTCGGTATGCAAGGGGGTTGGATGTGCAAGTAAAGTCGAACGCATTCATTTCTCTCTACGACCCACGACTCAATCCTATAACTCAAGCCTAAGACACCTCTATCTAGGAGTCGCTCGAGCCACGTGATTTACTTTTATCGCCCGATTGCGGACATTTGTTAGACAGTTCCTAAGTTCCTATTACTGTAGGTACTGTAGGTACTATTTGTTAATGGAGCGCTGGTGGCCTAGCGGTAAGAGAGTGCGACTTTCAATCCGGAGGTCGCGGGTTCAAACCCCGGCTCCTACCAATGAGATTCTCCGAACTTATGTAGGTACTAAATATCATTTGATATTTACCAGTCGCTTTTCGGTGAAGGAAAATATCGTGAGGAAACGGACTAATCCCAATAAGGCCTAGTTTCCCCACTAGGTTGGAAGGTCAGATGGCAGTTGCTTTCGTAAAAACTAGTGCCTACGCCAATTCGTGGGATTAGTTGCCAAGCGGACCCCAGGCTCCCATGAGCCGTGGCAAAATGCCGGGATAACGCGAGGAAGATGATGACTATTGGTTAATCGAATATGGAAATGTGTAGTAAGACAATGCAATAAAAGCAAAGCTGGCTGCGGCTGGCCAGGCCCAGATTCTCAAACGCCGCAAATACTCGACCATAAGTTAACGACTATAAGTTTGCGACGCTTGCAGTTGAGACCCTGGGTCCTTCGTCATCCGACATGAAGTCATTTATGAGGGCTTTGTCGGCGCAGCTGGTCGATTCCACAGGGGACCGCAGGGCTGGCGCGTACCTCTCTCAGTAGCGGTCTTGCGGTACAACCGGCCTAGCGAAGGTGACAATCGCTATCGCTACGACAACGAAATGCTTTGTGTCTCTCTATCACTCTTCCATATAAATGTGACAGTTGCTTTTCGATCGCTACGAAGCGTTAGCGATTGGCATGTTGGCTACGCGGCCTGAGAGGTAACGCCGCCAGTGTAATGGGGTCCATGCCGCAGGCCGAAGTGTTGGACGGGGCATTTTTTTATGATTGGGTTCTTTATAGGTTAATTTATAAATTATACTGTATTTATAGGTATTAAATTATTTTATTTTAAATTACTTAACTCTGATGTTCTTTTGCTTTTGTGATTGAATTTTACTAATAAAATAATTTTAATAAATAAAAGCTAAAACTACAATTACAATGTATGACATCGCAACGTAAATACAGGGCTACAATCGGCTGCATTTTTATTTCAATATGTAATATTTATTCCTTGGTTTCGTCCCCGTTCCTCTCTCTGGTTAAATCCTAGAACTGCAAAACAAAACTACTGTTTTTCGCATTACAATAGTAATAAATATATTGCACTTATCTTATGTTTTAAAAGCAAGTAAAACTCCCTGATTCCGACGTATCGCAGCACTTTGCTTTTTAAACTTTCACGAGACCCGCTGATCGTACCGATTTATTGCGTTTTATCCAGAGTTTTACAGAGTGCTCTGAGATGTATTATTAAAGTAGCTTTTAGCTTTGTGCTTTTGGTGTTACTATAGCCTCTTGCCACACATAAAAGTATGTAAGTTATGTACGAGTACGTAGCACTTAAGAATCCCCAGCAAGCTCGGTTCTCCATACCAACGTAGTTATGCTTTCATTTTAAAACGACTTGCTGGTTTGAATGCTCTGAAACTTTCTACGGTCGACGTCAAAGATATGTTTACATTTTTCGCCTTATTACAAAGGAGTAAGGTGCAAAAGTGTAAACATATTTTTGACTTCGACTGTACTTCGGTCATTCTCAAAAAATATGTCTGCAGTCTAATTGCCGCGACCCATACAAAATGTATGAAAAGAGTCGTGGCAATTAGACTCAACCGCAGACATATTCTCAGAGAATGACCCACTTACGATAGGATAAGGTATATCTAGTCCTGCGGGCTCAGCACGGTTCCATTTTTATCGACTATCACTATGCGCGTCCCTTTCGCACTTACATACTTGTTAGAACGTGACAGGCATGGTGACAAGGGATAAAAACGCGACCGTGCTAAGCCGCCTGTAATTAGTTTATGTGGCTTCAGATACCATAGTTGAAGAAATACAGCGAATTTAAGTTTTTCATACAAAACTTGTTTTTGCTCTATTTAGTTGGTTTTATAAACTAGAGTTAGTTTAGGAGCTATATAAACTAATTACGGTACGAACTAGATTTACCTCATGTTATTGTATGTGTACCTAAAGTTACATTACAATCCAACACGTTTTAAAATGAGAACGACATATCCAATCCATATCGTTTCAATATCTAGTATTTGACGTACTTATCTCATTGTTCGAATACGGCTGTCCCGTTTGCATGGGAAGGTGAAAGAGAAGGTTAAGAGAAGAACTTTGCAATTTATGAAAATGTTCTTTGGCACATTGCTATAAGTGTACATACTTGACAAGTTGACATCATTACGATGTTGGGCGCACTTTTGATATTTGACAGGCAATCTTGTACATTGTATGGGTATTTTGCTATAAGTTTACTCGAAGTACAGTCACGAGCTTTAATCTGGGACCCATCTAAGGTTGAATATCGTGTAGCAAACTGACGCTATTTAGAGCTAATATTTTAACGCAGTGTCATAATTCATTGACATAATGTTTACCATCGACGTTTACGTTTCTAGGGGCAACCACTCAATTACGTCAATTTGTGAAATAATATTTTTGAAAATGTCACTTTAAACAGATTATAAAACCGGAGTGATAACTTTTTGGAAAGAGGTTATCATTTCAAGGGTCGATTCGCTATGACGTTTAAATGTCTTAATTTGACATTTCAACACCATCGAACTGAAGTTTCAACCTTATTGCATTACGAATGTTCTCTAACAACATTTAATGGAAATGGGTCCCAAATCAAGCTCGTGACTGTACACTCCAGAGCAAACTTAGTATGGGATTTCCATATAGTGACCCGTTTTGATAGCACTCCAGTTTATATACCTACCGTAAACACCCCTTCAGTCTGATATTGCTCCTGAGGCTGAGTGACTACGCGCCTAATTCGTACTTATCTTTGACATATGAGAAGCTCGCGACAGGATTGCCTCGAAAGTGCCTCGAATGTGCCTCGAAAGTGCCTCGAAAGTGCCTCGGTGCATTATTAAAGTTAGTCCCGTGCACTTTCCGCGGGTGTTGAACGCAACGCCGCCTTGTAGATTAGATTACAAGTTGTTGAAAAATAATCCGAGTGCGCTGAAATGCAATATTAAAGTTTTTATACGAACGTTCATTGAAAAAAAATGTGTACGTCACAATGGCATCGATGTATACCGGGTGTGGCCTGTAACACGAGCAAATAATTAAAACATAGTTTGTACTCCTCAAACGGTGACACTTTTGTTCAACAACTTTTGAAAATTATGAAGTATTTAGACTCCCTATTTTTCATACAAAATAAATATTATCTTCAATGGACGCCATCGCCACGCCATATCATTGTGATTGACGTTGCTTGTCACGCCTTAAACATAACAAAATTCGCAATACATTGCGTCTTAGAATAAACTTTTGAGTGTATTAAAAATCAAACCACAAGTTATTTTTAAAAGTCGCTGAACAAATGTTGGTCAGTATGAGGAGTACAGCCTACAGTTAAATTTTTTGCTCATAATTATTACAGTCCACACCCGGTATAGGCTTGAGCAGACTTAAAATTAACTAAATTTGATTTATTTTATTTGATGTACCTCTAAACAGCGATTATCACATTAAGGCGTATCCGGTGTGTGAGCGAAACAGAGCACGTACATAGCGTTGTCCCGCTATTACATCGGACTGACGTGCGGTGCATCCAATGTAATGTGATTTTTCTTATCTTAGAGGTTGGGCATTTCGAAATTAAACACAGTCACATATAAGTAGTTACTCATAATATTTGTATAAAAGTACTTAAACATAATCACAGACAGCTCGTCTACAATTAAATATTCATTATCTTAAATTATGATTATGTAATACCTAATGTAATGCTAATGTAACATAAGTATATTTGCTTATATTGGATACCTACACACAAAATTATTACATATATCGTCAAATGTATATTGATAGTTATATTAATAATAATTATATTCAATTCCTAAATCCTTCAAATACAGTTAAACAACAAAAGTATCAAACCAATATTCAAATCACCAGCCTGTAAAAGTATTTAAAACTTTAACGGCGACTGACCAAAATAAATGTAATAATTCGGTACGGTATTTATCTGGCAAAGTATTCTCAGAGCATTGGTCTGTGAATGGGCAGGAATCTAGCGTTTTCAGAAAGGCTAGAAAATAATATCTTGCTAGGTATCCTAGAGTGGAAGTTGTCGTGGACTATGATGTATCCGAACGGGAGGTTAGGGTCGAAATTGGTGAAATTATCGGATGGAGCTGGTGATGTTTGGATCATTTGGTCTCTTGTTTTTTCGGACGCGTCTTGTTCTTCGGAGTAAGTTTGCTGAAAAATAAAAGTGTCTGTTTCAGAACTTATGTGATACCTAATATTATTGGGAAATATTAGATGGATTTTTATTCAAACTTAAGATCAACTCATAAAACCTTACGATGATTTATGTCAAGCCAAATAGCGCTATCTCAAAAGAAAATGTATTTGCTAACTTGATTGCGAAATTGTTGTCAAAATTGACGTTAAAAATGCTTTTAATTCGGTTAGTAGAGACACCTTGCTGACAGAAGTTAAGGACAAAATTCCGGAACTATACAATTACCTTTTCTTTTGCTATTCAGACTCATCTAAATTAATGTACAAGTCACATGAATTATCTTCCGAGGTTGGCTGTCAGCAGGGTGACCCTCTCGGGCCAGCAATTTTTAGTTTGGCTATAAATCCAATTATCAAAAATTTAAAATCAAAATTCAATGTGTGGTACTTAGATGACGGAACCCTAGGAGGTGACGTGAATACTGTACTCTCTGATTTGTCTTTTATTAAGAGTAGTTTCGAAAATATTGGTTTAGAACTGAATTTCAGCAAATGCGAACTCTTTATTCAAAAATCTTCTTGTACTTTGACCAACTTACAACCCAAATTTGACGATCTGACTCCCAATATCAAATCAGTAGACAAGTATTCTCTTTGCCTCCTGGGTTCTCCTATATTCGAAGAATCTTTTCCCGATTATATTTCTAACTCCATAACTAAATTCAAAAGTCACACGGATCGCTTACTCAAAATTAGCCCTCATTATGCTCTTGTGATTCTTAAATTCTGCCTTTTTGTCCCTAAATTTACGTATGTGCTCCGCTGTTGTCCTTTCTGGAAACATCAAAATTTATTGTCGCCCATAGATGATTTGATCAAAATTAGTTTAGAGACGATTCTAAACATTCAGCTAAGTGAGCCTTCCTGGTCTCAAGCGTCCCTCCCCATTCGGTTTGGAGGTTTAGGAATTCGCAAAATTTCCAGTGTGGCTTCCCCAGCCTTTTTGGCGTCCACTCATAGCACGTCTGGTCTCATAGGAAATATCTTAAGGGCTTTGCCCACAAACTGTGAGATTGCGGGCTTTGAGGACGCCAAAAATGCTTTTAAAATTGCTTGCCCAGGCAAACAATTTCCAGACAACCCAAATTCACAAAGGAGTTGGGATAATGTTTACTGTGATTTAACTTACAATACTCTCCTAAACAACTGTACAGGTCCAGACCGCGCGAGGCTTTTGGCGGTCGGAGCCCGGGAAGCCGGTTACTGGCTACATGCCCATCCTTCGCCCAATACTGGTACTTTCTTGGATCCGGCCTCCCTTAGACTGGCGACTGGTTTGCGACTCGGGGTTTCGGTGTGTACGCCACACATATGCTCTTGTGGCACGGACGTGGACCGACTGGGACACCACGGATTATCTTGTCAAAAAAGTGCAGGCCGTTTTTCGAGACATGCGTCGCTTAATGACATAGTCCGTCGGTCTCTTGCCACCATCAATGTGCCTGCTCTTCTTGAGCCGACTGGCATTATCAGAGATGATGGCAAGAGGCCCGATGGAGTGTCCTTAGTTCCTTGGAGCTTGGGACGGATGTTGGTGTGGGATGCTACCTGCGTAGACACACTGGCACCGTCCCACCTTCAACGGACTACTGTAAAAGCGGGCGGAGCGGCGGAAAGCGCCGAAATTCTAAAACGTAACAAATATAAGAGCCTCGGTAGAGAGTACCATTTTGTACCATTTGGTGTTGAAACTCTAGGTCCATGGGGTCCCAGCGCGCATAAGTTGTTCGCAGAAATCGCGAAGTGTCTGGTTGACGTAACTGGTGACCGAAGAGCTGGCAGCTACCTCGCACAACGTATCAGCATTGCGATACAGCGAGGAAATGCCGCCAGCATCCTTGGTACAATGCCTCAAGGGCCTATTTTAGATTTAAGCTAGTTATTAATTTCGTTTAGTAGTACCACTGTATATATATTGTATGTAAATAAATGTTTTAAATCATTGCTAACTTATCATTTAGTTTCTATAGCTGATAGAGTTAGACCAAGAAAAGTCTGCAGCGATTTTGATAGTCCACGTATTGTAAGTGTTATTTTATACGTCATAATTTCAAAGAAGTTTGACGTTTAAAATAACACTTGCACTGCGTGGGCTATCAAAATCGCTGCTAACTTTTCTTGGTCTAACTCTAGTTCCATTTTCAAAACTATTTGTTATTGAGATAGCGCCATTTTGAAAAATAAAATAAAATGTAGGTACTTATATACTTACCTCTATAGTTTTAGATGTAACTGTAAACACAGTAGAGTCGTCATCGGCAATAGTTTCATATGAATCATCAGGAGGTAATGATTCTGTGTCCGTATTGTATTCAGTTGATTCGGGCGGATATCCGTTTTCAGAAGAATTATTTTCTGAAAATATTGTAGGATAATTTATTTGTATTATATATATCGTTGTCTGTGTAGCCACAATACAAAGCCTTCTTGACCTTACCATGGGACTTCAGGATGACTCACGTTAGACCGGGCCGTGGCCGGGCCGGAGCTTCCGGCGCTTACTTTTCTATGGCATGACAGGCAATCACGTGATGCTTTTCATAGAAAACGATGCGCCGGAAGCTCCCGTACACGGCCCAGTCTAACGTGAGTCATCCTTTAGTCAGTCTGTGTAAGAATGTCCTATACTTAATATTTATTTATTTATTATAATTGGAAATGTTCAAAAATAGATTTAGATACTTTAAGCTTAAAAGTGTAAGAGCTGATGCTGATCTTAAATTTTTTTTTTTTTTTTTTTTTTAAATATTGGGGACATCTTACACAGATCAACCTAGCCCCAAACTAAGCAAAGCTTGTACTATGGGTGCTAGGCGACGATATACATACTTATATACATAGAAAACACCCATGACTCAGGAACAAATATAAGTGTTCATCACACAAATAAATGCCCTTACTGGGATTCGAACCCAGGACCATCGGCTTCGCAGGCAGGGTCACCACCCACTAGGCCAGACCGGTCGCCGGTCGGTATTTATGATTTATATTGCTGCTTTTATACCAATACAATTGTATTTACGAGAAATATGACAATTAAGGTAACATTCCATTTCTGACCGCAGCTGCACTACTGCTCTGACACGTCATTGTCAATTTCCATAGTAAAATGAATGACAAGACAATGAATGACAGTATCGTCGCAACAGTAGGTAGTGCGGCTGTCGTTGGAAATGGACTGTCACCTTTAAGTACCTCTCGTGTTAGTAGCTTCTATACCGGGCATAAACTCGGTTAATTCTTCTACTGAAGACTCTGAAATATAATAAAAAAACATTATTCATATACATTTTGCAGGAAAACGGCGTAGGTAGAGTGAGACCAAGAAAATTCTGCAACGATTTTGATAGCACACGCAGTGCAAGTGTTATTTTAAACGTCAAACTTCTATGAAATGATGACAGATTATGCAATAATTAGGTCAGATTATGCAAGCATTTGATATTTTAATAAACTAGTTTTTATTGAAATACCTAAGTAGGAGTTGAAAATAGACTTCCGGTTAATCCGGTTATAATATTAGCTGAAAATTGTTGAGCATTAGAGTTTTCGTTCGTCGCGACATCTATTTGTCGACTAGCAGTACTGATAAATTCCGCTACTTGACGCTAGATGTAGCGGAATTTATCAGTACTACGACTATCACTACGACTACGAAATAACTCGCGGTTTGGTAAGAAAAGTGATGTATTATTATTATATTAAGTGATGGGGTTACCACACTTTCTTAACTTATATTTTTCTATGATTTAAAGTAGCTATGGAATTACTGTATAATAAGTAAGATACGTAGGTAGGTAGGTATTTCCTCCAAATTAAAATAATCGTGATTATTTTATCAGAAATTACATTTACTTATCAACTTATCATTTTCTAAAATCTGACCTGAGATTGTGTGGTCAACAGGTGTAAAGACTGACACTGGGCTTATACTGCATTTGAAAGTATCTGAAAAGAAAGAGAAGAAAAGCTTTCATTACAAAAAATAAACTTCAGTAGTACATACTAGTATTAGTAGTTTGAAATTACTAACTTTACTTAGGCACGTACTAATAGTTTGGCGCGATGACCAAAAATGAGTCTTGGCCTCCAACACAAGAGCACGCCATTTTACCCGGTCCTGCGCGGATTCGCGCCTGTTTTCAGTAGTAGTTGGAAATTAATATTATTATTTATTCAGGTAATTACGACACATATTTAAACCGAGGACCGTGAAAACTGGCGTCTACTCCACCGACAAGAGGCAGGCTCGTAAAATTATGATAATGATGACTCTTTGTCACGTCAGAGTCGTTACAAAATTAGCTTGGTCCGATATCGCCACTTGCCTTCAGTCACCATTATTCTCTTGCCCTTGTCCCATTCATTTGGGGTCGGCGCAGCATGTCTTTCTCTTCCACACCTCTCTGTCGTCCGTCATCTCATCATTCACTCGCGTTCGTTTCATATCATCTCTCACACAGTCCATCCACCTTTTCCTCGATTTACCACCACTTTCAGTATAAGTACCTACTATCACACCTCCCTAACGAATAGACCGATTTGGTTTTCTGCCAGCTCTCAACCGAGATTGCACCATTCGATCACTCTTATCGTGATGGATCTCGGCTGAAGTATGCAAGATATTCTGCTTTTCAATTTGAATTTTATATTAAATATCACTAACCAAAACTAACTACAGTTCAAAAGTACGTTCGCATAGAGGCCAAAAAGTAAATAATAACATTTAATAAATAAATTTAAAAACATTTAAAAAATAGTACTAGGCACAGAAGGTTCAAAACAATATTTGTTTTTTTTTTTTTTTTACACATACCTATTTAACATGGAATCTGGCATTGCAACGAGTAACGTAGTCTCATCTTATTGAATTCCTCCTACGTTTAATCAGTTTTAAAATAATTAACTATACTAATAGTAAATACTTATTTGTTAAAGGCTCCACTGAGATTGCAACAAATCGCATGCGATTTTCGATGCATTACGGCATCTGATCGATCAATTGCATTCGTTGTACATCGGTACGTCGGCAATGTATCGAAAATTGCATGCAACTTGTTGCAAGGTCTATGTAGCCCTTTACCTTTCAACAAGAGATTGATTTGGTCCCTGTAGAGCCGTATGGCGCCGGAGAGCAGGACAGAGAAGCTGCGTAGAGAGAGACGGTTGCGGGGGTGGCGGTCGCGCCGCATCCAGTGTCCAATCTCACCGCTAAAAAAAGAAAAAAAAAAACGTTATTGACTTCTATTAATTTCTGCTCACGACTAAGGGTCGGTTGCACCAAACTGTTCGTATCGTTAAAGAGTTCGCTAAATTTTTATGTATGGAAAGTTTCATAGTAAAGCGCCGGGGGGCGCCGGCTGACGTTGATCAGTCTGTCAAATGTGGTTGGTGCAACTGGCCCTTAGTCTGCTAAGAATACAGACCTAGTATGAAGCTTACGCTTAAAACAAATTGAAGTATGCAAAAGGGAAACCATTACGTACCTATATGAACATTTCATGAAAGTGCGAAAGAGACTACAAATGAAGGAAAAAACGTGACTATATACTTTTAAGCTTCATAGCGGCCGCTTGAATATACAAAACGTAACGTAATGTTACAGGACTCCAAAATACATGTAGGAGACCCATAAAGTTTTATACGTCATAAATTGTTACAAAAATATTTCAATCAATTTATTCGTCACATTGCAAATGCAACTGACTATTAGGCGGTTTACACACGGCGCGCGTACGCGGTAAACCGCTGCGAAATTGTAAATGCTGTGGTCAACGCGCAGCATATAGCCATTGACGGCAATGGACAATTTTGTATGGTGACACATGGTGAGGCATCCTGTTTTAATTGTTTTAAAGCCAAAATGGCAAAAAATGGAACAGCTCTGCTGGCTGAACCTATAAACACCTATTTTAAGAGTCATTTTAATTTCAAACTCTAAAAATTCTACTTACTTTCATACATTTTTCAAATAAATCAGGATGAAATGAAAATTAAGTAAACAACTTTAGCAACGGACCAAATAGGCAAATACGTTGGAAAAATTACAAATTCAAATGTAGAACGAGTAACGGCTACTTTTCTTTTTCATATTTGAATTCAGTCGAGACTGGCCGCATAATATTACCATCAAAAAGATTCGATTGCCAGAAAAAATGAGAAAAATGTTGATCCCCGCTGAGAAATCAGATGCAGATGTGAACTAAATGAATTTGTGAATATTATGGACGTTTTCAACTTGGCAAAAAAGAGTAGAAATTAAAAAGTGGCAACACTGTAGTGTCGTCCCGTTTTCTTATATAAATTGGTTTGAAAGGGACGACACTACAGTGTTGCCACTTTTTAGTTTCTACTCTTTTTTGCCAAGCTGTATATTTATATGAAGAATATTTTTTGGACGAAAACTATTTGAGAAATAAATGTAAACGGCCAAGGTAATATACAATAATTATTACTTTTAAAACTACTTTATACCTACTTATACAGTGTGTTACCAACATGCGGGCTTTTATTAAAACTGGTAATAATATGATCCATTAGCAGTTGTTTGCGTGTATTAGCAAATCTTAATTATGTAAATTAACTGCTCAATTAAATTTCCTAAATTCGCACACGCAATGTAGTGGGTGTACTGCGTAATTGTCGTTACTGATATCGCTAACGCACGTACTGGTACAAGGCATGTCGTGGTACGAGGGTAAAAAACTGAGACAACTATCGTAAAATTATTGTCGTCCTTATCATTGGGTTCATGTATGGAGGTTTTAATACATTAATTAAAGAGTTTTTGTAAACATTGACATGACAATTTCAAAAGTCGTCAACACGTCGGGTTGTCAAAGCAAACCAAAAAATATTAGAAAAATTGGTATTACTTAGCTTTTCTTTAAAATGGGTTACAATGCTCGAGAGTTGTTGATACACGTGGAACTGCAGCTCAAGGCTTAAGGCTTTATAGGAAACACTTCCCAAATTGACGACATCCACACAATGCTCGATTGATAACAGCGGCTTTTCAGCAAGTTCGTGAGAATAGGCCAATCGCCCCTGGTCAGCCTGAAAGGGCCATGCACGGGATCGTGCCAGTGCAAGTTGAGGAAAGGATTCTCGAGCACTTCAGACAGGTACCAAACCAACGCCAAGTACTCGTATTATGTGGGGTTAATGTATTATTTTATTAAAATGTGGGGTTTGTATTTAAGTTTAATTTAGTTGGTAGTAAAGTCTTTATCAATGAGAACAGAGTGGCTTTAATTTGGTGTAGTTATCTTAAGTGCATCTTGAAGTAAACTTCGTAATAAACAAAGTATGAAGAGCTGTCATTAGCACTTACTTGTTAATTTACTGTGCTGTACATTGCGGGCAGTTAAAATTTTGTTAGAAAGTTAACGAAGTCTGAAATTTAGTTTATTAATTAAATTAGTGTCATGGTTACATTATAGATATACGATATTTTAACCTCCCTTAAAAAAAGCCCGGTTCCTGCATGGTAACACACTGTATATTAATTTGTCACCGGCATCGGCACAATGATCATTTGTGTATGAAAAGGTTACCTTTCTCTTCAGTTTCAAAACCTCTCAATTCTAAATGCGTTATTGATTTTTCGTATATTTTTTTAGTGACCCGAAATCGTGATGGCGGGAAGTATGAGGCATTTTACCGACCTATTATATAATCAGTGCCTATACAACCTCGAGTTACAATTAAGTACTCAAGTTAAAGTAGGGACAAACTGACCCCACGCTATGCATTAGGAAATCTGGACCCTGAAATTTGTATGCTTAGAAACATACTTTTCAAGCGTTGCGTTGTTCATCATTCTCTTGCCCTTGTCCCATTCCCATTCACATGGGGTCGGTATGTATTTCTCATCCTCACCTCTCTGTCGCCCGTCATCTCATCATTCACTCGCGTTCGTTTCATATAATTTCTCACACAGTCCATCCACCTTTTCCTCGGTTTTCCTTTCCTCGTACTTCCCTCCACATTCAATCGTAATACCTTTCTCGTCACATGACTTTCATCCCTCCGCATCACATGCCCGTGCCACGCTAGGCGTTGCGTTGCTTATGACAAGTATGTTTCTAAGCATACAAATTTCTGGGTCCAGATTTTATAATGCATGTGCACGTTGCATACGTGGGCTCAGTTTGTCCTTACAGTACTCATACTCATTAATTAAAATATTATTACATATTACACGTTACAATTTTATTTATGTACATAAGATAGACGGCCCCAATTTCGCCACGGCTACAATTGTCAGTGACATATGTCGAGCGACAATTGTCAAGCGACAGGTGACAATATATTACAATTTTATAAAATATTTTCTATAGAAATACTTACAAACATGACAGGCATTTTGCTACAATTGTATGTATTACAATAATTATGTTATGAAACAAGAATGATTTTTTCTAGTCGACATATTTGTAGAATTGTCGGTGAATCTTGACAGGAAATGAGTTATATGTCGGTATTTCGTGACAATTGTAGTGTTTCTTGTGACAATTGTCATAAACTTAGCAAGAGAAATATCTGTTTTATTCCGATATAATAAAGTTTTTTTTAAATAATGCAATGATGGTGGCAAACAGGAATAAGGCCCGCCCGATGGTAAGCGGTAACCGTAGCCCATGGATGCCTGTGTCGTCAGCAACAGTGATGTTTTACAATTGTCGCACCTGTCACCGTGGTGAAATTGGGGCCAGTACCTACACAAGTTACAATTACACAAGTTTTACATACCATATCTCAGGTAAACTAATTTCTTCATCACTATGTATTTTCCTCCGATGTCCGGCTCGCCAAGCTTTAATAATCTCCTTGTTTTGCATCATTTTTCTATTGTAGAAGGCCATTTTCAATTTAACTACGAATAGATTTACTTTTAACGACGGCGATGTATTGCAAATTGGTTGCCGCGCTTTTTTATGGACTACCCTCATTTATTTTAAAGGCGGAGGTCTTGTCAACAGCCATATCAATATACATACACATATACAGTGTGTTTTTTTTAAGTGGGACAGTATGGGGAAATCCCAAAGTATAAGAGATACAGGGAAACTGTCTTAGGAAACATTAGGTACTTTTTTGTGAAAAAAAAAATGGTATAGTCAAAATTTTGGTCAAGTGTGAGTTGTCCCTAAAAATGATTAATTTTGATGAAATTTTTTTTTGACGCACATCTACTCAGTTTCATGAGGGGATCATTTTATTGTATGGGAAGAAAAAAATCGGGACAGCAGAAGTTAGTCAAATTTAAACGATTTTCGTTTTCATTTTTACAACCCGTGTAAATTGAAAACCACTGCCCACTGCAAGGTTTTTATTTAAAAAATATTGCCTATTCCAGTTTTACATTTGAATTTGGAACACTTTATTTGGTTTAAAAAGGATTAAAATACTTTAAGATATTCTTACGCGAGCCTTACCTTACAAATCTAATTTAAAAAAAAAACAAATTTTAAATTTGGAACTTCTTGAAACAAACAGTATTTTACTTGATATTTCATTGTTTAAAGTTAACATTATGTTAAGTTTTCGTCATGGAATTACCAAACTCGCATAAAGTAGATTTAATTGAAGCGTATTTTGTAAATTATCGTAGCTCTGTGAATGCGTTACAGTGGTATCGGGAACGTTATCCGGACCGCGATCAACCGGACCGCAAAATTTTTGACAAACTGGTGAAAAATTTAAGAAAGGGAGGCTGTTTTAAATTAAAACGGAAGAGACGAGCCACAGTAATAAATGAATTTACAACTATCGCAATCTTAGGATATTTTGAAGCCTACCCAAAAGCCTCATTGAGGGAAGCTGCTAACACTATCGGTGTGCATAAATCTACAGTACGAAAGGTATTGAAGGCTTACAAGTACAAGTGTTACATAGAAGGTCATCTTGTACAAGCATTGCTTCCAGGAGACACTGACCGGAGATTAGCATTTTGCCAGTGGTTTGTAGCATGCTCGATTAGAAACCCGTCTTTTCCAAGCCGGATTATTTGGACAGATGAATGCAATTTTTCAAACAATGGCATGTACAATAGAAAAAATAATCATTTTTGGGCACGTACAAACCCCTTCCGAACTACGGCAACCCATAACCAGGTCCGCTTTTCCTTTAATTGTTGGTGTGCAATATTAGATAATAAAATCTTTGCCATTAAAATTTACCATGGAACATTGAATAGTCAAAAATATCAGGAAATATTAAACATGGCTGTGGATTTAGTAGATATGGCAATTCCATTAAATAATTTGAATAATATCATCTACCAACAAGACGGCGCCCCTGCCCACAATAGTATCGCTACGAAACAGTTTTTAAATGAACATTTTCTTGATCGCTGGATGGGCACAAATGGCCCTATTAAATGGCCACCACGTTCACCCGATTTAACACCGTTGGATTTTTTCATTTGGGGGTACCTTAAAGGTCGAATTTATGCAGATACTTACAACTCGGTACAAGAGTTAAAAGACGCAGTGCATTATCATTTGAACAACATACATCACAACGCCTAGTCTAAAGCTACCAGAGGTGTTCTGAAACGCGCTCGTGCCTGCATTCGACAAGAGGGAGGCCACTTTGAACATTTACTTTAATGTAAAATTATTTTATTAAATTTACCTAACTTCTGCTGTCCCGATTTTTTTCTTCCCATACAATAAAATGATCCCCTCATGAAACTGAGTAGATGTGCGTCAAAAAAAAATTTCATCAAAATTAATCATTTTTAGGGACAACTCACACTTGACCAAAATTTTGACTATACCAATTTTTTTTTCACAAAAAAGTACCTAATGTTTCCTAAGACAGTTTCCCTGTATCTCTTATACTTTAGGATTTCCCCATACTGTCCCACTTAAAAAAAACACACTGTATAACCTGGTAAAAGCTAATAGGGTTGGCAACTGTCCATAGTCTAATAAAACATGGTCTTCTCTTCCCAGAGTGACACAAGCCTACGTCACAATAACATTGCCACTTTATATAGCGCTATCGCATATTATCATATAGTGCTGTCGCATGATGATGTAGGCTTGTGTCAGTCACGTGACCACGAAAAGGCGGGAAGAGAGTACCAGGCGGAGTATATTAGTATACCATGGCAACTGTCAAAGGTTTGCATAGACTAATATAGCACCAGCATACTATAGGTGTACGGACTTCCGGTTTGAGCGCCATCTTGAATGGAATGCTTTGTGATCGATTACTTTGTTTTTTGCTCATTAATATTGTTTAAAGTGTAATATCGATAGCCTATTATACAGTAAACTAATGTGGTAGTGTGCAGTGAATGGAGAATTAATCTTGAAGCACGTTTAACCATCATTTTGGAGTCTACGGCCGGTTGTCCAAGTGTTTCTTGTAAAGTTCGCTATCGCTTTACAAGAGCTAAATCACCAATGAGAATGGATGTTTAATGGATATGACCAAATAACTGGAAGACTATTGAAAATGAAGACTACTGAAGACATTACTATCGGAATTGACCTAATATGAATAGTATTTACTAAAGACGTTTACCGGATTGAATTTACTGAAAAGACAAAAAATCTACTTATGACTAGGCAGTATGGCTTAGAGCTTTAGCCTGTCCTGATGGACGAAAAAGAAAAAAAAAATATAGGTGTACTCAAACACACCCAACTTGTTAGTAGAAAAAAAACGAAATTTAAATTATCTATGGGAGATCAACCCTTTGCGTCCAGTTTGCGCATAAGATATATATAGATATATCTTTTAAATTTGCCGCCCTTTTCTACTGACAAAGTGGCTGTGCCAGATTAGATTATATTACTGTCTCTATGTGAGATTTGGCTTACATGGCTAGAACCAATACCTAATAATAAAAAAAAAGAAGTTGACACTATTCGTAGGATTGACAGGTAAACCCTATGCTGGCGCCATCTGTTAATTACTTCGGATAACCCAATTGTAGTTAGTTACTATAGCTGATCAAGAAAATCTTGTCAGTAAAAAAAGGCGCGAAATTCAAATTTTCTATGGGCTGACATCCCTTCGCGTCTACATTTTTCAAATTTGCCGCTTTTTTCTACTGACAAGATCTGCTTGACAAGCTATATATGATAAGAGAGAGAGAGAGAGAGAGAACATGGCAGTGACATTGACAACCATGACGCCGGTTGTCAATATCACTGTGCGAGTTTGACAGCAATATAATTATGCGCGTGCAATAGAGACAGCAACTAGCATTAGAAAGAAATATCTTTTAATTGAAAAACGCTTTTTAAAAATCAATAACTATTACTGATGAAAGCAGAAAAATATAAATGATCGTATTAGATTCATAATTGTTACATATTTGCCGTGACTTATTTTTAAAAAGTGTTTTTCAATTAAAAGACACGTCAAGATTGTTTACCTTATTTCTAATGCTAAAAAAACGAACTATATCTATCTATTCTGATTTATGCGTTATTGTATAGATGTAATTTACGGACCGATAGTGTCCATAAAAATTTTGCTTTGTACGAAAAATGCAATACTCCCGAGGGAAATTCAAAATATTTTCAAATAACACGCTGCGAAGCTGCAAGCTAAACCAAGCCATTTGAAAATACAGTAGGTGTGTGTGGTTTCACCCTTCATTTTCTCACAATTAATTATACTAACTAATTTGTTATACTTTTGAAAATATATTTCTGTTTAAAATTTTGCTCGTCAGATCCCTCAGCTAAGGGATAACGATTTATATTTTTACTTCCAAAGACACTTGACATCATTTAGTTTAGAACTTTTGATATTGGTCAGACAATAGGGTATTTGACTGTATTTAAAATAAATTATTTTACACCATGCAAGAAATAAAGCACCAGAAGATTAATATAGAAACGTAGACAGCAGTTATTTTTAGATACAATGTCTATTTTAAAACCCAATATAAAACTATAAAGAGTAGGTAATTTGATCGTGACGTCACAAGCGACTGTTTCATATAAATTCCATAGTCGCAAAATCGTTTTGACAGTTCGAAAAAAGAAACTGATTTGACTAATAGTCAAATACCCTATCTTGTAAATTGTAGATCTGTGTGGCAAAGTGGCAACATCATTTAATTCATAATAGAATGGAATAAATGTCAAATAAAATTAGTGTTCGTCATCGAAAACACACGAGTAAGCAATTATTGGAATATCACAAATTAATTGGACTGTTTGGCTTTTGATTTCTGCTTCAAACAGTATTAATTAAGTACCTAGGTAGCAATTTTATGACCTCATTTACTACCGTCCAATATTCCAATTTCATTTAAAATCATTGCGCTATTTATTTCAGAGTTTATTGAGAGATTTTGGACTATAGTCTGTGGGCCCGATTCGGATTTTGAAATAGACATCTATTAGATATCTTTTAGACATCACCAAGATACGATAACGATATGTTTAAGATCTTACCTGTCAAATTTGACATTTGCGCGATTCTGGAGATGATCTTGAACGATTTCCACAGGATATGACTTAGAGATCCAATTCACATCTAATAGATATCTTACTCTATCTAACGTAAAAGTGAAATTGGTTGCCCGAATTGCTGCTACTACTAACTAACTAGTACTACAACTACTACTATAGTTGAATTATCGAGAAGATGGAATTGCATTTGTAGTGGTTGTATGCTGATAGTACAAGAAAATAGAAAATTCAAATATAGAATCCCTGTAAACAAACAATACTACTACATATGCAATTCCACGCTCTCGATGATTCAACTATACTATTACTAGAACAAGTTGATATTATCTAAACTATAACGTATCTAGAATGGATCTAGTACGTGTCGTCTCTTGTGAATATCTTGAACAGTCCGCCGGACGGTATCGGCCTGTCAGTTAGAACAAAATTTTGAAAGTTCCTAACAACTGACAGACCGATACCGTCCGGCGGACTGTTAATCAGTGGGCCGCTTTAAGTATTTAGATAAAATTAAACAAAATCTACCCTCAAATGGCCTCAAGTGGCACATGATCAAATAATGTAGGTTAAAGTTAGGTCATTCAGTGACAGATTAAGGCGGTTTTGTATTTGGTTGGTTAACCAATAAATGTTATAACTACCCGAAAATGGACAAATTATTTGTTTACTTTTATTTAATTTCTAAAGATACAGAGTATGTGTAGTTGAAAAATGTTATGGCATGCATATGTTTTTACGTAGGTATGAGTCTTGCAAACGCTTTTTCTTTTATGATATTTATTAAATTCACTAATCTTCTTGGCGTTATCCCGGGTTCCCGGCATGGCATTGGCATTTTTAATTCGTGACTTTCGTTTAAAATACCTTTACATTATTATCCTGATTTGTTACCACTTTTTGAAGTCAATTTTTTAAAAATGTATACTTTTATAGGTCACCCTTTTCTTCTAATGGTTTCTGAGTTTATTTTAGATAATTTAAATAATCCTGTGACAAAATTTAACAAACAAACACCGTCACCAACTCCACATAATCCAGTATTGTGTCACGGAAACATGTTTATACGTTTCCGGATAAAACCGGATCCCGGAATCCCTGATCCGCGCGATTTAATTACGGACAAGGCTGGCAGGTGCGCAAATAAGGTATTGTCTGTCGATCAGGCTTGCCGAGATATTGTCGAAGCTTTCCGAGCATAGATAACACAGTATACTATCTAGTGGGGGTTAGGAAAACATCGTGAGGAAACCGGACTAATCCCAATAATGCCTAATTTCCCCTCTTGGTTGGAAGGTCAGATGGCAGTCGCTTACGTAAAAACTAGTGCCTACGTTAATTCTTGGGATTAGTTGTCAAGCGGACCCCGGGCTCCCATGAGCCGTGGCAAAATGCCGGGATAGCGCGAGGAAGAAGACTATCTAGTGGGGGTTCTCAGAAGAAAGTGTACAAATAATGAACAGAATCAAGCGTTACTTTGCGGAAATTCATATTAATTAATACAATAATATAGGTACCCGGCAACGGAAACGGACGTCAGACCGTTAACATCTCTAGCTTCTCCTGAGGTGCCTCGTAGACGCGAAACACGTGTCGAGACTGTCGAGTATTGTTCTTTTGGTGGTGGCATGGTGGTGGTTTGTTATTATTTGCGTATTTATTTTTGCGATGGGAGGGTGGGAACATTAATTACATGTAAAAAATACACAAGTAGGTATAACGGGTTAGCACTGATTGACTAGCAGTCTGGCACGTTATCTTTTCGCGGATAAGCAAAGTAATATTTTTGGATTAAGAGCCCATTAACGTGCACACTACCACTGCTAAATAATCGTGATTATTTAAATTTAACGAAAGATATCTAAAAACCGGGCAAGTGCGAGTCGGACTCGCATACGAAGGGTTTCGTACCATTATCTATAAAAACGGTCACCCATCCAAGTACTGACCCCGCCCGACGTTGCTCAACTTCGGTCAAAAATCACGTTTGTTGTATATTGGGAGCCCCACTTAAATCTTTATTTTATTCCGTTTTTAGTATTTGTCTTTAGTGTATCACAGATCACGAGATACAGCCTGGTGACAGACGGACGGACGGACGGACGGACAGCGGAGTCTTAGTAATAGGGTCCCGTTTTACCCTTTGGGTACGAAACCCTAAAGAGGGGGCCGCTACGTACTGTATTTTGTATTTAAATACCTTTTGAATCCAGCAACATAAAAACTAGTTTGATGTATTCAAAAGGTACTTAAATACAAAATACAGTACGTAGCGGCCCTCTTTTTAAATATGTTTCGTTAAATTTAAGTAATTAAGATTATTTAGCAGTGGCGCTAGTGTGCACGTTGATGGGCTCTTTGAAAGTGTACCATTTACTTTTTAGGGTTCCGTACCGAAAAGGTAAAACGGGACCCTATTACTAAGACTTCGCTGTCCGTCCGTCCGTCCGTCCGTCCGTCCGTCCGTCTGTCTGTCACCAGGCTGTATCTCACGAACCGTGATAGCTAGACAGTTGAAATTTTCACAGATGATGTATTTCTGTTGCCGCTATAACAACAAAAAACCGAAAAAAAACCGGGCAAGTGCGAGTCGGACTCTCGCACGAAGGGTTCCGTACCATAATGAAAAAAAAAAACGGAAAAAAATGCAAAAAAAAAAACGGTCACCCATCCAAGTACTGACCACGCCCGACGTTGCTTAACTTTGGTCAAAAATCACGTTTGTTGTATGGGAGCCCCATTTAAATCTTTATTTTATTCTGTTTTTAGTATTTGTTGTTATAGCGGCAACAGAAATACATCATCTGTGAAAATTTCAACTGTCTAGCTATCACGGTTCGTGAGATACAGCCTGGTGACAGACAGACGGACGGACGGACGGACGGACGGACGGACGGACGGACGGACGGACAGCGAAGTCTTAGTAATAGGGTCCCGTTTTACCTTTTCGGTACGGAACCCTAATACTAAAAACAGAATAAAATAAAGATTTAAATGGGGCTCCCATACAACAAACGTGATTTTTGACCAAAGTTAAGCAACGTCGGGCGTGGTCAGTACTTGGATGGGTGACCGTTTTTTTTTTTTGCATTTTTTTCCGTTTTTTTTTTCATTATGGTACGGAACCCTTCGTGCGCGAGTCCGACTCGCACTTGCCCGGTTTTTTTTCGTAAACAACGAATGCCAACTTCACTTAGTTATAGTGGAGCGCCACGGGGTGGCTGATCTCTTGACCCATGGTATAATAATATACTCCGCCTGGTACTCTCTTCCCGTCTTTCGTGGTCACGTGACTGACACAAGCCTACGTCATCATGCTACAGCGCTATATGATAATATGCGATAGCGCTATATAAAGTGGCAATGTTATTGTGACGTAGGCTTGTGTCACTCTGGGAAGAGAAGACCATGTTTTATTAGACTATGTCTTGACCGAAATGCACGATTTAATTAAATGATATTAAATCTGTATCTTTAGGTATGTAAAAAAAAGTAAACATACAATTTGTACATTTTCGGGTAGTTATAACATTTATTGGTTAACCGACCAAATTCAAAACCGCCTGGATCTGTCACTGAACGACCTGGCTTTAACCTAAGTGCATTATTTGATCATAATGTTTTCATCTACCCTCAACTGGCTTAAGGAGCCATTTGAGGGTAGAATTTGTTTACTTTTATTTAAATACCTAAAGATGCAAAGATCATTCTGATATCAGAGTACGTTCGAATGGGCCGGTGCGCCCCTCTAAGCAAACTTTATGAACAAACGTTAATTCTCCATGAACTGCCCACAACATTCGATACTTACGTCTCCACAAAACTCTCAAATAAAAAAAACCCGGACAAGTGCGAGTCGGACTCGCCCACCGAGGGTTCCGTACAAATTTAACTTATTTTATATTTTTAGGGTTCCGTACCCAAAGGGTAAAACCGGACCCTATTACTAGGACTCCGCTGTCCGTCCGTCCGTCCGTCCGTCTGTCCGTCCGCCCGTCCGTCTGTATCTCACGAACCGTGATAGCTAGACAGTTGAAATTTTCACAGATGATGTATTTCTGTACAACAACAAATACTAAAAACAGAATAAAATAAAGATTTAAGTGGGGCTCCCATACAACAAACGTGATTTTTGACCGAAGTTAAGCAACGTCGGGTGGGGTCAGTACTTGGATGGGTGATCGTTTTTTTTTGCCGTTTCTTGCATTATGGTACGGAACCCTTCGTGCGCGAGTCCGACTCGCACTTGCCCGGTTTTTTTTATAAATTTGTAGTTTTCAGACTTTCCCCTGAGAGCTGAGAGAGTGAGATGATTATTTATTACTTGCCTAATTTCATAGTTCTGGGGCAATTGGAAGTACCCTATAAATTTTGATTCCCTTGTATAAAGGTCTTGTCTTGGTCTTGAATCAAACTCACTTCCAGTAGATATTTTCATATATTATTAGTGAAATGAACGTGAAAAACGTCAATCCTCCCTCCGAATTATCTGTCAGGCTCTCATTAAAAAAATTATATATAGTATTGCCATATCAAAATGACGTTACCCAGTTTGACATAGAGTTGTCATATCAAAATCTAATAACACCCTTGAACATACATACAGAGATATAGTACAGAATTAGTATTAGCTGTTACACATATTGTTATCATTATGCACCTTACACTTGAGAGTGTCGAAATATACGTTTTTGCGGCATAAACGCCCGTATTTTTTTACGTTAACTTAGAAGTTTGAATTTTTTACAGCTTCAAGGTCCCTTGTAGACCTAATAAATATGGTTTTAATTTCAACTCGATACCTCCAAGCGTTCCCGAGATAAATGACTTGACAGACGGACAGACGGACGGACAACAAAGTGATCCTATAAGAGTTTCGTCTTTTTCCTTTTCAGTTACGGAACCCTAAAAAAAACATTAATGAATCTTTCCGATCCACACTACATGAGAGTAACTTTACACTTACTTTTAAAACGTCGTAACCGGGTTAAAAATCCTAAGGAGTTATTACGTTTTCACACTCATTCTGTTGAAACAAACTTCTTGGAAACAACTCGTTTGTACGCTGACACAAGCTTTTACTTTACAAGTTGAACTCTCGAAGCTTTTGCAGGTTTCGGTAAAAGCATTAGCAAGAATTAAGAGTCCCCAGCAAGCTCGGCCTAAGAGCCCATCAACGTGCACACTAGCGCCACTTCAAAATAATCGTGATTATATAAATTTAACGAATGGTATTTAAAAAAGGGGGCCGCCTAAATATAAAATACAGTAGGTACGTAGCGGCCCCCTTGTTTAAATATCTTTCGTTAAATTTAAATAATCACGATTATTTAGCAGTGTCGCTAGTGTGCACGTTGGCGTTGATGGGCTCCTAATATCACCTTCCCATACAAACGGAGTTTCGTTCTCATTTTAAAACTACGCGTTGGATTGTAATGAACACAATGACTGTAATGAACAATGCACATACAATGACATGAGGTATATCTAGTCCTGTAATTAGTTTATATAGCTCCCGTTTATAAAACATACGAAATAGAGCAAAATCAAGTTTTGAAAAATTTAAATTCGCTGTATTTTATTAACTATGGTATCCGAAGCCACATAAACTAATTACAGGACTAGATATACCTTATCCTATTGAAAGTACAAAGTTTCAGAGTAATCTAGCTAGGTAGTCGTTTTAAAATGAGAGCGTAACTACCTTTGTTTGGAGAACCCAGCTTGCTGGGGACTCTTAAGTATCAGTAGAAGTTTGTTTTGAGAATATTTTTCAGCATTTAAGTTTCGAAAAAGTTCAGCAAGTTTTGTAACAGCCAACAACATTTTCTGTATTTTAATATTTTGGTTAAGTATTATGGCTAATATAATATCCTACTGAATTGTACTGATACTTCATTTATAACTGTAAGTAGATAGTCATGTACTATGTGTTGATGCTGGTTGCATCTAATGTATAAGATGTTTATTTAGTTATATAAAATGTGTCTTATCTTATGTTTGTTACGTTACATACTGTTTCATAACTACATTCATAGCAATCTTGTAAACTTATTAAGTTATTAGTAAGAGTTATATTAATTTCAATTTCACAAACCTTAAAAGATTACAGCCCGCTCTAGATATTGAAGTATACAAGGGAGCTAATGTGAAATGTAGTTTAATATTTAATAAGGTATTAATTTGTACCTAGTTATGTTATTTTATGTTGGCGGAATATGTTGCAGAATGGAGTTTTTATCCCAACATTAAAAAGTTTATGTCAATATTGTCAACTGTCTTCTTGGAAAATATATCTTTCGTTTCGTAAGTACATTCTGTATTTTAATTCTATTAATTTACTTATTTGGACCCCAAGGCCCAAGTTTAGCCTTTAACAGTCCCTGAAGAGCCATTTGAAATATACAAGTAAGTTTTGCAAGCATAAACAGTATACCAGGTGGAATTAACAAGTAAATATTGAAACATTCTATTCATTTTAATATTTCCAACTTAACAATTCAATTGACGACCGGTCTGACCTAGTGGGTAGTGACCCTGCCTATGAAGCCGGTGGTCCCGGGTTCGAATCCCGGTAGCGGCATTTATTTGTGTGATCAACTCAGATATTTGTTCCTGAGTCATGGCTGTTTTCTATGTACATATATAATAAATGTATATCGTCGCCTGGTACCCATAAAGCTTTGCTTAGTTTGGGGCTAGTAGGTCGAACTGTATAAGATTGTCCTCAAATAATTATTATTTATTTAATTCCAATTTAAGGATGACTCACTTTAAACCGGGCCGTGTCAGGGCCGGAGCTTCCGGAGCTTCGTTTTCTATGGAAAGCATCACGTGATCACCTGTCATCTGTCATAGAAAAGTAAGCGCCGGAAGCTCCGGCCCGGACACGGCCCGGTCGGCCCGGTCGAACTTGCAATGTTTGCATGTTCAAGTCAAATCTTGCGAGCTAAATTAGACCCACTTTTCATTAGGTATTCGATTGATCTGAAACTTCACAAAACTTACATATGCAAGTTCGTTGACAACGCAATATTATGGTACCATCGAGATGATCTGATGATGGACACAGGAGGTGGCCATTATTAAGAACTCTGCGATCGCAACCTAGTTCTGTTTGTTAGAATTGTCTCGATGAGTATTATATTAGGATATATTAGATTAGGTACTTGTTCGATGAAAAGTACAGCCAGTGATAAAAGAATGGATCACAAATTTAAATTTTGACAACAATGTTATTAATTTTTAGGGTTCCGTACCCAAAGGGTAAAACGGGACCCTATTACTAAGACTTCGCTGTCCGTCCGTCCGTCCGTCTGTCTGTCACCAGGCTGTATCTCACGAACCGTGATAGCTAGACAGTTGAAATTTTCACAGATGATGTATTTCTGTTGCCGCTATAACAACAAATACTAAAAACAGAATAAAATAAAGATTTAAATGGGGCTCCCATACAACAAACGTGATTTTTGACCAAAGTTAAGCAACGTCGGGAGTGGTCAGTACTTGGATGGGTGACCGTTTTTTTTTGTTTTTTTATTCGTTTTTTTTGCATTATGGTACGGAACCCTTCGTGCGCGAGTCTGACTCGCACTTGCCCGGTTTTTGTTTCTGTTAGAGTCTGTTCGGAACAGAAATGTATTGGGCCCCATACATTCCACGACTCTTCTCTTTCCGCACAGACTCTACAGGATAATAAACCGTTGGGGTGTTTAACTTGTAATACTTATTTACAATATCCTGACTGTGTCTGTAACGGGTAAAAAACTAAGAAACAAAAGTGTAAATGCGACAGAATTGACGCCTTGCGGGGGAGGCCACATGGCTTGCCGGCCCCTGCACTACGTAATGACCTAAGCGCCTATTACACTCTGACCATGTTGACTTCGCACAAACTTGGCAGTAAGAATTCATAAATATCCATATAAGCTTTTATACTTAACGTAGCCCTTGGCATGAAAACTTAGTGTGGTCCGACTCTAGTTTGATCTCAAGTACCTCGTTGTATTGGTTTTTCAGTGTGAGTTATACCGTTTTTAAAACGAGACTTTCGTTTCCGTTATAAATAAACTCATTAAATCGTCGTTTTGCAGAAACTGTAATGTGTTGGTGTTGTAGAATGATGTATGTTGAGTTTCTTATAAGTGTATTTATAGTACCCACAACGGAGTGAAGATGGTATACATAGCTGGTCAAGCAGATTTTGTCAGTAGAAAAGGCGCGAAATTAAAATTTTCCATGAGACGATATCCCTTCGCGCCTACATTTTTCAAATTTGCCGCCTTTTTCTACTGACAAGATATGCTTGACCAGCTATACATAGTCGTCATTGGATATCGGAGCGGCTAAGGCGCCACAAATATCCGAGCACGCCTCTCTACTGTAGAGGTCGGAATTCTCGTAGCATTTTTGAGCTGTCATAGGGACTTCTCGTTTATCGACTTCCGATTATACATATGTATATCGAGAAACACAGAATACAATATGTAAAATATGATTACGAGTAGAAGTAAACAACATGCAGTCTTATCGGAAATGAGCGATCTCTTCGAGATAACCTTTGGATACCAACTTTTAGAAAATTATAAATAGAAATTAAAATAATAATATTTAATTGTTTCTTATAAATAATTTGTTTACTGCTTATGCCTTTTAAACATTTTTCGAAAGAAATTGCAACGAGAATTGCATCGAAATTGGTATCCAAAGGTTATCTCGGAGAAATCGCTCATTCGCGATAAGGCTGCATGTTGTTTACTTCTACTCGTAATCATATTTTACATATTGTATTCTGTATTTATCGATATACGAGTATATATGTATAATCGGAAGTCGATAAACGAGAAGTCCCTATGACAGCTCAAAAATGCTACGAGAATTCCGACCTCTATCAAGTCGTTAGTGTGTGTTCAGATATTTATGAGTATTTCAATCCGCTTCGATATATTTGATGACGACTGCACATGCGTTTAGGGTGAGAGACTGTTTATGTGTTAGAAAATGACTGAAGCGGATGAAGAACCGATAAATGATGTTTGTAAACATTATATGTATTTAGAAATGGGTCAAACAGATCACTGTGTTATGTCTTTCCTGTAGACATACACAAGAGTTAAGGGCTATAAAGGTTAATTTTCTTATTTAACCCTTATCCACGTGAAAAGGTCCTCCTTTTATTTAGAGAACTATGATAAAATCATTGCTTACATGCCCACAAGCTGTTAACTATTGCCCACAGGAGAGAAAAATGTACTGTTCGCGATAACACACTAGTTTTCTCTTGACCTTTTCACGTGGATAAGGGTTAAATAAGAAAATTAACCTTTATAGCCCTTAACTCTTGTGTATGTCTACAGGAAAGACATAACACAGTGAACTGTTTGACCCAAATATCTGGGAGACCGCGCTTTGCTCGGAAAACATATAATAAGACCTAGCTCGATCGATTTATCGCCCCTGAAAACCCTCTTATAGCAAATTACATCGAACTCGTTAGAGCCGTTTCCGAGATCCCCGAAATATACTATATACTTATAAATAAACAAGAATTGCTCGTTTAAAGGTAATAGATAGATTAGGCAATTATCTAAAATCGCTTGCCATTTGCAGCACCGTTTATATACTTACCTATAGAAGCCTTAAATTGAGTTTTCATCTTGATGAGATGAAAACTTACAAGTACATACAGTCAACGGCAAAAATATGGGTGTAGACAACTTACTCAAAAATATGTCCCATAGTTCTTAATTCACTGACATAAGAGTTATGGGACATATTTTTGAAATGATTTGTACACCCATATTTTTACCGTTGACTGTACATAAATGACTAATATGTAAATCAATTTATTCATCGGTGATTTTAATACCTCTGATCAAATATTTATTACAAGATATCAATAATGAAGATCTAATATCAGATTGATTAAATAGCTGGGCTTTATAATTGCAATTAAACATTACTAAAATTTATTGCTTTAATATAGCTTTCATTTTATATACTTATTTAAGTCAACATGCAAATTAAATGTTGTTACTATTACCAGCAAGATCTCTAAACCACGTAAACAATGTAATAATCTTGTATCATAGTGTATACAAATGAGACAAAGCTTAATAATCTACACAAATGTAGGTTAAATTAAACAATACAGTATGATCACCCTACGCGCCCTCAGTGGTACTCCGTCATACCTCTCCCGGTTTCCGCGGAGGCCGCACGTCCCGCGCCGCGATTCGGACCCGTACGAATACGTAGTTTTAAAAAGTTGAAGTGTCAGTGCTTTTGGTGGGAGACAAGTAAGTTTTTTTTTTAATTTATGGTGTTGGTATTTGGCAATTTTATGTGATTTTTTTTGTATGGTGTAGAAGTCTAAGCTTACATAAAATCAAAATTTAAATAATAAATTTTTAATGAAATAAATGTAGAGAAATAAAATGTGGTCACAGATTGTAGGATAATGAAAAAAAAATTGGTGTTTAGTTAGATTTTTTTGGCGGCGTGACTTTTCATTATATTTCAGCACAGACTGACTTTCATTCGTTGATTATTGATAATACAATTTAAGTAGTTAAGGTAGTAGCTAGTTTTGAAGTTATAGAAAATACTGTGTGTGTTTCAGTAGGTACCTACCTACAACTAAAACTAAAACTTTTTACCGACAAATACATATAACTATGTAAGCACTAAAATTCTAAATTAAAAAAACAAAATCAACCACCGTGTGGTATTTTTTCCCAGTAGGTAACGGTTATTCCAAGGCTAAACATTCTTTTAAAATATATTCATTAATTAACAAAATCTCTCTCTGTTGAAAAAATCCGCCAATTTAATTGAAATTTATCGCGGAACTTATTACAGGAAATTTCCTGCGCAAATATAAGAAAGTGACGCAAGAAAATTAATCACTTTTCCGAGAGAAATTAAATTACAAGTGTCGGAGAGCCACGGCGATGGAAACGGTCAACTCTGGACTGTTCTTTGGGAGTATAAAAACGAGAAAAAACTGATTGAAAATGTAATCAGCTTTTTCCCGTTTTTATACTGAAATATATCTTGAATACCTATATTGAGATATATTTCAGTTTAGGTATAATTAATGAATACTTAAAAACACACACAACTATGTCTGTGCTTCGAAATAGGTAAATGTTGACGCTCTTTTTGTAATATTTAATTGTGTTGAAGACTGATTTTACATTATAACACAGAATTTAAACGTATATTTAATACAGCATAGGTATTTTATCAAAATATGTAAATATTTGTATAATAAATACATTAATCAACAAGAAACACTTGAAAATATGATTAATACAAATATAAATTAAAATTTTGAACTCTCTTCGAATATTTTTTACGAGTCCCTATACCAACTTATAAAATGGGCAATGCATAGCGTTTGCCTAGTTATGGAATAATATAAAATTGAAACTCATCCCGTATTAAAAGCCAATCAATATTCATTCAAATACAATACATCAACGCTACACTCATTACCATAAATTAGCTGCGGGTGGTATACCTTACCTATTGTAAATTATGCCCGAAAACCGATACACAATGAAGCACCTTAAATAGTGATGTACATTCAAAGAAATTAATTTCCGTACCATTTAGTACCTTGTCACAGTGACAATCATTAATACTAAATGAAATGAAATGAAATGAAATGAAATGAAATGAAATGAAATGAAATGAAATATTTATTGTGTGTTGAGTTTAGGTTACATAATAGTTTGCATTTCTTGTAGCTTATAAACTAATCCTCCAAACCCTACCATGTTGATACCTATACACACTTGGGCACACATATGACACATACTTCTAAATTTACGAAAGTCGCTAGGGACTGAGGTCTTTAAGTAAGTCCCTTATTATATTAAATTATTAATAGTATGAGACTATTTTCACTATTTGGGTACGAAATGGTATTGAAATTGTATTCCTTGACCGTAATATAAATCGATACCCTAGTTCACAGTTCAAACTCGTACTAATTACGGAGTAAATTTGTTTAATTTGGTGTAATTAATACCATAGTGTACAAACAAAAAGTTTTAATTACAACTATAATTTAAGTAGAAACTATAATATTGGCTTGAACACATGTCGTCTGAATTCCCGTATTTCATTTGTTTCAATTATTGCGGATAAAGCATGAATAAAGAATAAGATTTATCTGAAGGTAATTTTTCGTCCCGGATTTGTTGCGTGAAAGATTTACGTCATAAACATAGAAATAGAACCTATCCATCCTTACACATTTTTAAATTTACAATACATACATAATTATTAATTATTATTTATTAAGGTTTACGTTTGCAATTTTTTCCTACGCCAGCTCGTATTAAAGGTTCTACTTATTCTTCAAACACTGATGAGAAAGTTACATTTTGTTCACAAGACTGCATTTATGAAAATTTTGAGTTGTTTCCTGATCGGATATCAAAAGCGAGATGAGTTATAAAAAAAAATATCTTTATTTAACATAAAAGGTAATTTAACAATGGCACATAATATTACAGTGAACCCCGCACTAGGCAGTTAAACAACAACTTTATCCCCTTGTAAAACAAATAACTACAATAATAATAATTATTATTTATTTATTATTTATTTCAAAGTTCCCGCTAATTATCAATATTATATACCTACTATTTCAAAGTTCCCGCTAATTATCAATATTCCTTGGCACGTTGAAACGGCACATCACTAAACATATCACCCTCACCCCTCACCTATTAGAACCATTTACAAGGTAGCCCTAAGTTAGTTAAGCCGACAAGGTTGCATTGTCTTTATAACAATGAGGTGCTAAAGGTTTTTAGAAGACTATTGTGGTCCCTTGACAATAAACGTTCAAGTCCTTTTTTTGTTTTTTTATTTGGACCTTGATACGTTAGTTTTAAGTTTGAATTTTGTAAGTGTAGAGGTGAGACAGATTAAGTTTCACAACTTTTTCTTTGAAGTCAACTTTGAGAGGTTTTTGCCTAAAGGCAAAAGTTCGCAAGTTTTTATCTTTGGAAGCGTAGAGGGTCATGGAAGTTTCTTCTTTTATGATGATATGAAGTTTTCATAATATGTTAAGTCAGCAGGAAATATTCTCGCCGACGTAGATCACGTAGATGTAACAAACAAATATTTTTATGCCATGAGCGAATTTGTGATATTGATATCCTATTGAGCATAACACAAATAATTTTTAATAAAATATACAAACTAAAATTAAAAAATAAAAAACAAAATAGGTACTTATAGGTAAATTTTTAAAAATATTGTAGAGGCTATGCTAGTACTAGGTATAATATCACAAATAATTGTAACACCCCGTAAGAAATGATAGTGGTCTAATATTAGGTACTATACTATAGCTATACCCAACCCGTATAATATTCGAGAAAATCGATTCTGTCACAGTTAAGATACTGCCTATATTGCATTGCATTTTTTATTTTTTAGGGTTCCGTACCCAAAGGGTAAAACGGGACCCTATTACTAAGACTTCGCTGTCCGTCCGTCCGTCCGTCCGTCCGTCCGTCCGTCCGTCCGTCCGTCTGTCACCAGGCTGTATCTCACGAACCGTGATAGCTAGACAGTTGAAATTTTCACAGATGATGTATTTCTGTTGCCGCTATAACAACAAATACTAAAAACATAATAAAATAAAGATTTAAATGGGGCTCCCATACAACAAACGTGATTTTTGACCAAAGTTAAGCAACGTCGGGAGTGGTCAGTATTTGGATGGGTGACCGTTTTTTTTTGCTTTTTTTTTTGTTTTTTTTTTTTTGCATTATGGTACGGAACCCTTCGTGCGCGAGTCCGACTCGCACTTGCCCGGTTTTTTTATATTCCTTCCTTAATCGGTTCCTTGTACTTACGTGTCAACTTGTATAAAGGATAATACATATTATATTTAGGAACAAGCGATAGTTTTAGCGGAACGGAACCTAAATATGTAATGTGAATTATTTGTGGCTTTCCATCGGAAATATGCTTTCCATTGCCTGTACATGGAGCACAAGGGCCCTCTTTTGATGGAAAGGTCCTGCACATGAACCATAAGGGCCCTTCTCTAAAGAAAGCCACATTTAAGTTCCGTGCGTCGTTTCTTGTAAGACGGGGCTACAAGCGCCTGAGCCACTAACCTGCTCCATTTTTTTTATCTTAAGGCCTAGACTTGTGCGGATGGCATCGCATCTAGAAATCAGGTTGAAATAACGAGCTGTCTTTTTGTCGGTTGAGAGTCAGACCAAGCTAAGTTAGCAGCGATTTTGATAGCCCAGACCGTGCAAGTGTTAAGTAAACGTCATAATTTTATAGAAGTTTGACGCTTAAAATAACACTTGCACCGTGCTATCTAAATCGCTGCCAACTTATCTTGGTCAGACTCTAGCGGCATTTAAGTAGGTTTAATAAAGTAAAATAATAAACGCATGAAATAAATTAATGAAGTCAATAACCTGTTAGTTGTTTTATCTTTTATCTGGGTGTGTAATGTTTTTAATAACAACTATTTTCGAATTTTCATTTAACATAATTCGAATTGCATAATTTTGAAATGCAGAAATGATTATTTAGTATAAAAACAAAATGAATAAGAACAAATTGCATAATTTCAGAAATAATAATAATTCAGTTGCATAGTAATGTATTTGCATAACAGGCAATCGGTATAATGATCACTTTGTATACGATTTAATGCTTATACTCGTAACGTTCTTTTTCTATTACCTAAAACCAAGTTCATAGTGTTCAAAGAATGAAGCGTTGTTTCGTTCCATATATTAAAATTTAAGGTTACCTACTCTTTTATAAGTCATCATCAGCCTATACACGCCCCACTGCACTGCTAGGCACAGGCCTTCTCTCATGGTCGAGAGGGTAATATAATGTGTACTATTATAAAATAAGTCGGTTCTGGCGCTTCGCCGGCCGCTGCCGCGGCACGCTCGCGTCGCTCGCTCGGCTCGCGCGCTGTAGGGTCGCAGTTCTACCTAACACTCCTCCTCGCTTCACTCGTCGTCGTACCTAACAGCGACCTGCCTTAAGGTAGAATATGTGTTTTATAATTTATGTTATATTATATTATGTCACCCGATCATTCGTTAAAATATAGTTCTACATTTTAATCATAATACTAACTGCATGTTATAACAAGTAAAATTATTCCTAATGATCGTTATAAACAACGTTTTTATGATTAAAGAACATTCTGTAATTTAATTATTATAACGATTAATATTATGGATTTTGTTTCTATACATTATGTTTATTATGAGTTTTAAAAGTAGTTAAATGTAATTATGCAAAATGATTGTATTAAAATTGAACGGCACCCGTTTTATCTATTTATTTATGAGCTTCGAGCGTATGTGCTTGTCATCAGCGATTTGTGCTCTTGCACCAGGATTTGAACCCAGGACCATCATACCATGGCATGGTCATTGCCACTCAAGTCATTGTAAATGATTGCAATGATTAAATGATAAATGATTAAATGAAGTGCCTGAATCAGCCTCAAGCGTCCCATGGCCCTAGTACTATATAGTATAGTCACCTGCAATAATATGTTACACAACGAAGGCCGCAAAAATATCTGACACGATGTTATTTGTAGAGCTATAAGATGCTATATAAGATGCTATGCAAGTGACTATACAAATTACCTCCAATGTTTAAATCATTATGAAACCGAACAACGTTGCATTTGCTTAGTTTCGTTAAATTTAAAAAATAAACAAATTAAGTTCGATTTTCTAATACCATTGATTCTGGTATCGTCTTGGGTCGTCCCATTCGTTTTTCGTCAAGTTCTTAAATTAGTCCTATTCTGCTTTCGTCACTCATTCTACATTTGTCTCAATCATCAGTGGCTTTCAATGAATTTAAGAATGAGTGACGAAAGCAGAATGGGACTAATTTAAGAATTTGACGAAAACGAATGGGACGACCCAAGACGATAGGTACCTTGATTCTGACTGCCATTAGTCGCATATTTGCCTATCGGGCCGATCGACCCCATGACGCAGCGGACGTGTTACACCAAAGCCTTACACTATATTATGGAAATAGAACTACCAAACTATTTCCACCAAAGTTCTTGACACTTTTCGCTGAAACGGGTGCTAAGCCTGATCAAACATAGATAGGAGTTTAGTTCGAAAGTTATTTTACTACTGAGAGACTTAGGGCAGTTTGTATAAAACAAACTTAAAGAGCAACATGAACCCGCCGCCAAAAAGCCAATCCCATACAGTCGAAATTACGCTCTCATTTTAAAACGAGTTTCTTAAATTACATGAACATATTTCTATGACAATTGGCGTAATACGTATATCTGGTAATAGTTTTCGTTGTTAAAAGTTGTTATACAAAGAAAATAGAGCGAGTAGAAGTATTTGTAGGTATGTAAAACTTTTACACGCTCAAATTTCTTTATATTACCTACTATTGATTTTTTCTGTAAGTTTTAAGTCAGACATTTTCATTCCAATAAGTGAATTCCATAAATTCTAGGAATTTTCTATAATGTTACCGTCATGTAATATAAATGGGAAGGACACAACAGGAAGATAATCTTTAGAGTCTGTGCGGAAAGAGAAGAGTCGGGAAATGTATGGCATCCAATACATTTCCCGACTCTTCTCTTTCCGCACAGACTCTAGGACATTTTTCCTTACTTAGGAGGTCAACCGGGGTAAATTCATCTCTTGTGATAAATGCGTCTTTTGAAGATATCTTCGAAACGCAACATATTATAACTATTATAAGTATTATAACATATTATAAGATTTAAAAGTTCAGTGATCACACTTCGAACACGGAGGGTTGCAATAGTTCTAAAATGTTTCGTTTAGAAGAAATCTTTGAAAGACGCTTTTACCTCAAGTGACGCTTTAATCTGACTTAATAAAAAGAGCTCGTGAAAATAATAGAAAATTCATAGAGATTTTCACGTTTATTTAATTTAAATATAACATTTTTAACAAAACAAACTAAAGCTATATTTAGGTAAGTATTATATCCGAAAACAAATTCAATAATTATATTAATTATCTAAAATCCAGATTCAAATATCCGTAACAAAATATACATTAGGCAAAAGTCCCCAGTCTAATTGACTAGGCGCCAGTTTATTAACAATAGTAAAACAAAATAGTTGAGATTAGAGTCCATTAACCTTATAGAGCTGTGACCTCCAAGTGTGATGTTATCGGTCATTGTCATGTCAACATGTCATGTCAAACTTCACCGGAAGCCTGTTCTACAAGTTGATGCTTTATCACATTAGGTATAAAAATGTCATCTAGCATAAATAATAAGAAACTGGAGTTACTAATTTATACCTACGGGTAATCTGGAGAAGAAAAAAGCGAAGATAACAATTTAAAAAGTGTATCCTGTCTTGAAATCAATTTTTAAATATTTTCAGCCATTCAAAGGAAATATTGGGAAGCGCTGGTGGCCTAGCGGTAAAGGGGCCCACTGATTAACAGTCCGCCGGTATCGGCCTGTCAGTTATTCGGAACTGTCAAAATTTTGTTCTAACTGATAGGCCGATGCCGTCCGGCGGACTGTTAATCAGTGGGCCCCTTAAGAGCGTGCGACTTTCAATCCGGAGGTCGCGGGTTCTAACCCCGGCTCGTACCAATGAGTTTTGCGGAATTTATGTACGAAATATCATTTGATATTTGCCAGTCGCTTTTCGGTGAAGGAAAACATCGTGAGGAAACCGGACTAATCCCAATAAGGCCTAGTTTCCTCTCTGGGTTGGAAGGTCAGATGGCATTCGCTTTCGTAAAAACTAGTGCTTACGTCAAATCATGGGAATAGTTGTCAAGCGGACCCCGGGCTCTCATGAGCCGTGGCAAAATGCCGGGATAACGCGAGGAAGAAGATTCAAAGGAAATATTGGGGTTGGCAACTGTCAAAGGTTTGCATGCCCCTTTTTCTATGAGGTTTGGCTTAAAGGGCTGGCATCCAGGGCATAAAATTCAATAAAAAATAATTGACACAATTCTAGGGATTGACAGGGCAAGCTATGCTGGCGCCATCTGCTAAATACTTCGACCGGCCAACCCCACCCATTGTCTGCATTCCAATAGGCAACATGTATTTTTATCTTATTGTTAAGAAAGAAACTATAATATACAGGCTGATTCAGGAGACGTGAGCAGGACTAACACTGCGCATATAGTTAATTATAAGCAACTGTTTCGTATCAGTATTAGTGAGGTTAACGTTAATTTTCTAGTCGTGTTGAAAAAAAAAGTTATTAATATTTTTACGACATGCATGGTCACCCTAAAATTAGAATACTAAACTACCGATATTCTGTGTCAAATTGAATATCATTACTGTCATCACGGTCTGGTTAATTTTGAAAACTCGTATCTCACTCAAGTTTGACAGTTTATTTTCTTCGTAATCAAAATGCCATTACGGTTAAAGAGGTTTTTATGTTTATTAATTAAGGTCCTGTAGGGTGACCATGATTGTTGAGAATTAAATTTGCCCTCACCAAAAAGTAAAAAAATAGGAAAAAGTGTTCTTGTTTCTCCTAAATACAACGGTGATCGATCAATTATCAGTTACTGAGTGTGCAGGATTAGTCCTGCTCACGTCTCATGAATCATCCTGTATATTTTAAATCTATTATTTGCTTCTTTAAGATCAATGACCGACATTTGGTGAAGTAGAATTACTGATAGACCAGAAAATTATGGCAAATTGTTTGCTGAATTCGTGTTTTTCGTTAACATTTATCTTGTTTAATAATTTAACACGTATTGGAAAGATCACCCCTCAACTTCCGCTCTTCACTGTTAACCGAACTTTGACCCAAGATTGATACCAAAACTCCTATTCAATAATTAATTCCATTAACAAATTGTTTTAATAAACTCCTCAAACTGCGCACCCAACTTGGCCTGAATCAATCATAATTTATTCTGATTCTAAAAAGTTTGAGAAACAAAGGATTAGGGTTTCAGCAAGAGGGGTTGTAAGATCGGCGCGATAGTGAGCGTTGAATGTTTCAAAGTTTACTTCCGCTAATATTTTGTTCGTTAAAATTTGTATGGAATATCAGCGGTTTGCCGGCGAGCGATGGAGCGTAGTATACCTATTAGGTGTTCGTATAAGTAATTGATCGAATCAGAAACACGGAACTGTGCTCCAGAACTCGAGTTGTAGATGTACCTAGATGTCAAGACCGCTAGGCTCGTAAGTCCCGTAGACTGGGCTGAACATGTCTGCAGCATGCACCCGGAAAGGTGGGCCAAAATGGTTACTGAGCGGGATTCACGGAACACCTTGGATGGTGCAGGCCGGGTTGCAGGCAGGCCTAACATAAGATAGCGGGACGACTTGGACGCATTCTACCCAAAATGTAAATTTGAGGGGAGAAAACGAGGGGAGGCCTTTGTCTAGCACACTAAAGCAACCGTGGCTCACTCCGCGGTTTCGTCGCGTCGCTACAAGTACATGCGGCCCACACCAATTATGGTGTTTAGTATAGTAGTTGCCGCGCCTACGGAACGGACGCCTGCTCGCGCTCGCGCCACCTTGCGGTCATATCAGTCGTAATAGAAGCTTTTTGTTAGAGAGTGAACCTTCTGTACCTAGTACTATTATTTATACTGTGACTAAAGTAGGCTACTTAAAAAATCAGCGATCTCTCTCAACAATGTTGCAGTTCATTAAAAACAAGGTGATTAGATTATCGTGGACTTTAGAATTTGGAGGAATACGGAGAATCCGGGAGCTGGAGCCGATACTGCGGTGCGGTTTTAAACAAAATTTATACTCGCAGGTGAGTTACCCGTTCGTCCGTCGTCCTTGTCCACGAAATCCAAAGCGGTGTAATATAATATTGCAGCGGGCGGGCGATATAGTCGTCGTATTTATATATTTAACTTGCGGATTCTTATATTATCACATTTATCACAGGGTTAATGTTTGATGCGGCGATTCATTTTTTCAATAGTGAAGTCTGTTGACAGTAAGTCAGTATGTCAACGTCATGTCTAGGTGGCTAGCAGTCACCGTAGAGTTTTTGACTTAAAATAGGTCGAAAGGGAATTTGGCGCAGTAGCGCCACCACAATGGTTGGTAATACGTAATACTAATTTCGCCTATAAAATAAGGACGCAAAGCACAAAGAATTTCGTAGATTGACCCGCCTATCTTTATATTGCTATACCGCCGATGATCCGGCGGTCAATGCTTCTGAGGGAGCGGGACAATAATATAATTTTGTGCGTGCGATAGAGGTAAGAAATGGCATGTATTATTCGTAAGAAATTGCTCGCGCTTGCGTACGAACCTTGTTACACCTTAAAAGTAAATTAAGTAAAGTAGGTAAGTTAAGTTTACATATAATAAATGTCTTTAATATTATTTTTTATCTGAACATCAAGTGTTTTATGACAAGTCCCTACTCCCTAGACACCCATTACGCGTTGTCATTTAAATTGTCGGCTCCATTGGACGTGTAATTTGTAATTGTAACAATTGTAACATTTACCGTGCTTCGATAACAATTATTTCAAACGAATGAACATAATTTAGTGTAGTGGTTCGAAATTGATGAGAGGCCCAATAGGCCCCGTGCACAAACTATAGGGGGCAGCATAGGAGCCGTCAGATTTTTTGCCGCGAGGCGTAAATGTGTCGTTTATGCTTCCGATGAAGCCCACAAGATGGCAGAACCTACTATGCACCAGGAAACGTACCGACGAGAACGGTTGATGGTAATGGTAGCACTTGCTTTGGCAATGTACATGTGCACATATGTTTGCGATTCAGGCCTCAAGATGGCAGACCCTCCAACGCGCACGGTGCCTATAGGCCTATGCATTCTGCTTAATTGTTTGTATTAGTGTATCGTGAAGCCACCGGCGAAGGAAAACGGTTTTAATGGCCTTCTAGCCCAGTCGTTAGCCTGCCTACGAAGCCGAAGGTCCTGGGTTCTAATCCTAGTGACATTTTTTTTGTGATCGTAATAAATATTACAATATTTCCTTGACATGGCTGAAATAAATACATAAACATAAGCTATTTTAATCTCTAAATAATCTTATGAACGTAATTAGGATGAATGAACAAGAATTTAGTAAGAAAGCTATTTACTATACCGTCTATACCTTTATAAGAAGATGTATTTTATTCCTATTTTTTCTACGTTCTACTTATATTTTTATCCAATATCATTTCGGTGTTCCCTATTTGTCCCGTGAAATTGGTTCCATCGTTTTTCCTCCTTTGTTCGTAGTAATCCTCGATTTCAGGCAATTTCAGGTCCCCTTTGTGGTCTAGGTAATAAGAACGTAATGTTGGTAGAATTGTCCAATCATTTTAGATTATAGTGTGTCAAGCTGGATATGTCAGTAGCAATGTAAAGCAAACTAAAGTAGGTATCCCTAGGAAACGAACAAAGCAACAATGTACATCGAACAACGATGAAATGTAAACAAAACAGTTCCACAGATAAGATATAAATAACACGCGATTTTGGAACACTTCAAAAGTAGTGTTGCTAACCCGCGATTTATCAAATTTGCCGCCTTTTTCTACTGACAAGATTTGCTTGACCAAGTATAGTTTGAGTATTAATTATGGCGGTGCAGAATGTTTTAAAAGTACCTTTTGAACTTTATACTGCAAAGAAGACTGAAGCACTTGAAGCAGAATAACCTGGAGCGTATACGTCTAAAGCGGATCTTGAATGATTCGTCAAAATTTATAGATAGGGTAAAATAGAATCACGAAATACGACTTATGCTATCAGCTATCTCTATTTGCTATCGTCGTTCTCCTTTGAATTAGAAAAGGTAAGGATATCCATAATGTCCAGATCTGTCCATCAAATCTATTCGACAGAAGCGGATCTGCCAATGTATGGTCTCATAGAGGGACCAATCTGCCAAAGATCTGTCCGCAGACACATCTATAAATTATTCACTCATAATGGCGAATACAACAATTAAAAGGTACTTACTATAGTCCTGACCCTCAGGTAAACAAACAAATACCTGTCACGGTTGTCAAAACTATTGTTAACCCAATATAAGTTCCATTAAACCTCCTTCCCAGGGCACTATTCTGGGCCCCGCATTCTAAAGGCGTATACGACAAAGATCTTAATGCAATTGGCGTTTACGTGAAAATACTTTAAGTTTGTATTAGAGCTTTATTAAAAATGAGGTAAGCGCCAATTTACATAAGTTTCCTTGCAGGAAAGGCACGTTAAAATAAGTCCTTTTAGCTTAAAAGCACTATTGGGGCTATTCAATTATCTTTACGGCCTATTGTACCTGTTAAGTGCGGGTTCGGAACCGGCGTTCGCAATTTCGGCTTTGTTTTTAACGGTATTAATGTGTTTAGTGGTATTGTTTAGAAGCGTTTTTTCAAATTGTGAAGAAATAAATATTTCGGGATAATCTAACACTGGGGCCTTACACGTAGTGATTTAATTCTCTTTGGGCCTTACCATGATGTCCTTATTGCGATTCTGTTTAGTGTATATAAGTTATATAGCTCTGTTGTGTTCTCTGGGCCACCATATATAACTATGATTGTATGGGATCATACTTTACAAGACCTGCATTTTTCATCGTTACAAGCTTATACTTTTATTTATACTTCTCGCTAGAATGATGGACTCTACGACAGCTCATTCAGTCATTCAGTAGTCACGTAAAATATTTGTACCTAATAACTTGTTGGAATAGCAGCATATTAATTTATTTAGAAATGTAACATTTAAGTAATAGTCTTTTTGGTACCAAAACTGATGTGTGGAGTGAGCACTCTTGTCTTACTATATTTCTCTATGCCCGTACCATGAGTCACTGGCAGTGTCAAAACTGACAGATACGCTAACGTATACGTACCTAATTTACTTTCTATCTTCGAGCAACACGGAAGGGAGGCGGCATTCGCACTATTTCCCCTCTGCCGAGGTACAAGATTAGCGCGTCAATCTAATCTAGCGCGGGCAATAAAACTAGTTGCACTTGGATTTTTCACTAGACCGAGTCCAGACGCGCGCGTGAACACTGCTGCACAAAAATGCCTGTTTGCTCGGTTTTTTGTTATAAAAAGAGGTCGGGGACATCAAATTTACAAAAAGAAAGTGTTACATTTCACATGTAATATTTTTTTTACATATCATACGTTTAATTACATTCAAACACAATTATTATATTTTAGTCTCATGTAATTGTTGGATTTATCGATTTTGCTCGCTCAGTACAAATTGCGGATCGGTCGAGCGACAAATCCGACTTCTCATCTCTCAGAATACAATAACATACTTCAACGAAAATGTGTTAGTGTGCGTGTTGTGACACTTGTCACTCGTCCGTACAGAAAAAGAGATCGAGGTTTGTAAGATTTGTCTTTGACGTGTGTCATTTTCTATGTATTTGTGTCGTCATTACAAATTGGATTTTGTATGTAAGTGTGTGAGAAGTGCGACTGTGTGCACCTTTCCCCCCGCGAAAAATGGCAGAAAGATTTGTACGGTGAGATATCGCTTGGGCCCCTCCCTTCCGATGTGTCGGAAGCCGGTGTTGCTCGAAGCTTTCTATACATCTCGCTCGCACTAATGTGCGAGTACGAGCGAGATGCAAAAAAAGTAAGTTACGGTCTCATTAGCGTTTATGTCAGTACCAGACTGGTGGTACCCAAAGAGAATTGTGGTACCTAGTCACACTGGTATAGCTAAGCTTGTAGAGTTAGACCAAGAAAAATCAGCAGCGATTTTGATAGCCCACGTAGTGCAAGTGTTATTTATACGTCATAATTTCATAGAAGTTTTACGTTTAAAATGACACTTGCACTGCGTGGGCTATCAAAATCGCTGCAGACTTTTCTCGGTTTGACTCTAGTGAAGAATTGCATTTGTGTGAAAGAATATTTCAAAGAATGGGTGTAAACTAGATACAATTTTACGCATTCTAACATCACCCACATAAGATCTCAAGAGTAAGTTCTTAAGTACCCTTTACACATTATCGCCGGTCATAAACCAATGTACGGTCGTAAAGGTGCCCGGACACGCAACAGGCGTAACAGGGATCCCTAATAAAATGGATGATAGTGGTATAAGCGGTTCACTAAATAAGGGTACACGTTTAAGAATTTAGACATAAAGACAAACCTAAAGTTTATTTGTATGATGAGTTGTTTTTGAAGTCTTTCGCATTTGGTGGATATACATACTTAGAATGAAGATAGATAATATTTGCTAATTTACAATATTTTAACATGTCAAATCTATTAAGATTAGCTAAATAATATTTAATACGTCATCATTTGGAGTTATTTTGTTAATTTAACAATTTGATTTAATTGCTGAGTCTGGCACACTAGATCTATTTTTAATTACACTAGAACCTAATAATCTCTAATAGGTACTAATAGGTTTTTTTAAGTAAAGTCGCTTATATATTTTAATTCGCTAACTTCAACCTGAAATCAAAAAGAAACTTATTATAAAACTTATTTTTTCAGTTACTGGATTTGACTGGATATGGGCTCAATGAAAAGGATTAAGTATTAATAAGTAAAACTTTCGAGCAATATTTTTATTTAAAGTTATCTTTGACTTGGAAAATTTTGCATTAATTACATATAGGTACGGTTCGGTTATTCCACTCTCACAATCGAGCAAGCTATTTAAAGCCACACAGATAAGGGAAGCCAAATCCGTGTCCATTGTTTTAACGAGCGGGTCATCCTAAGTTTATCGGTTAACACACATTTTAACGCTATCGTTGACTTTTAACCTAACCTCCTTGTCGATATAAACGTATCACCGAGGTTTATTGAACCTCACAGGAAATGAGGCAAGTTCTTTCTCTTGTGTCTTGGTTTGTAACGTCATAGAGAAATATAGTAAGAATAGAGTGCTCACTCCATACATCAGTTTTGGTACCAAAAATACTATTATTTTCGTAATCGACATCTAGCATCGAGTAGCGGAATTATGAGTAACGCTACTTGATACTAGATGTCTCCTCAATCGCGACTTACGAAAATTGTATTAAACAAGAATTTACAACTAATATTAAAGCGGAAGGAGTTGAAAATAAAGTTCCGGTTAATCCGGTTATAATATTAGCTGAAAATTGTTGAGCGTTAGACTTTTCGGTCGGTGCTACATCTATTGTTAAGTAGCAGTACTGATAATTCCGCTACTCTATGCTAGATGTCCACTATAAAAATAATAGTATTTTTAGTACCAAAACTGATGTTTGGAGTGAGCACTCTATGTATTTTTTTCTCTATGGTAACGTTTGTAAACATTGCGTGGGTGGCGACATGGAATTATAATAGGCAGAAACACAAACAGACTCTTTTTTGGAAGAGATTGCTCTTTAGTGATAAGACCACCCATTATTTCCTACACCCACTATAGGGAGCCCACCATTTTTCTAATGCTGTTAGGTAGAGTTACAATAGGAAATCGAATCAAACGCAGTAATTCTAAATTAGATGCATAGTGAATTTGTTAAGTACATATGTCGGTCATACCCGGGTGAATATGTTATACTAAACAAGTTTTTTGCAGGTCTTCTTCTGCCTCGCGTTGTCCCGCATTTTGCCACGGCTCATGGCAGCCTGGGGTCCGCTTGGCGACTAATCCCAAGAATTGGCGTAGGCACCAGTTTTACGACGGCGGTACGAAAGCGACTGCCACCTGACCTTGCAACCCAGAGCGGAAACTAGGCCTTATTAGGATTAATCCGGTTACCTCACGATGTTTTCCTTCACCGAAGAGCGACTGGTAAATATCAAATGATATTTCGTAAGTTCCGAAAAACTCATTGGTACGAGCCGGGGTTTGAATCCGCGACCTCCGGATTGAAAGTTGCACGCTCTTACCGCTAGACTAGCGCTCTATCTATTCTGTACCTAAAATTAAAAATCGCTTTAGCGGCTATTTATTGGGATTATGGACAGCAAACTTTCGGATTCAACGTAATGGTGGCTCACTCCGCGATTTCTTTGCTTTGCTACAGGTAGCTAAAAATACATCCGTTCCACACCAATTTTGGTGGCTAGCCATAAGCCGCGCGTGGCGCTGTCGCCACCTAGCGGCCATATCTGTCCTGATCGTAACAGACGCGTTTTGTTAGAGAGTGAGTCTTCTGTACCTAGTACTATTATTTATTCTGTGGTAATGGCACGAAATCGCTAAAGCGAACCACTAAATTCGTTTAGTGCGCACGTGCCGCGGATGCAAAGGGCAGATATCGGGTAATGTGGGAACTTGACTCCATTTCACTTTTACTTGTATAAGGTTTGGTCGTTTATAAAATTATAAGTTATATTATCTTTGATATTCTTGTTACAGGCTATTAATGTTTGCACGATATGTTCTTCACTTTCACACAAAAATGACAATTGTGATAGAAAACGCTATTCGCAACTTAAATATTGTAAGGAAATAGTCACGTGACGTGACTTTTCGTAGCATCTGTAGTGTGACTTTTCGTAGCATCATCCGGATAATTTTTTTCTTTTCGTTTGGCGCTTTTCTAAGTCCCCTGGGTTGTGCCAAACTATTATCCATTCAGTCCCTAAAGGTAAAAATCGCTTTAGCGGCTATTTATTGGTATTATGGTCAGCAAACTCTCGATTCACCGTAATGGTACGAAATCGCTAAAGCGGACCAATCTAAATTCGTTTAGTGCGCACGTGCCGCGGATGCAAAGGGCAGATATCGGCTAATGTGGCAACTTGACTCCATTTAACTTTTACTTGTAAGATTTGGTCGTTTATAAGTTATATTATCTTTGATATTCTTGTTATAGGCTATTAATGTTTGCACGATATGTTCTTCACTTTCACACAAAGATGACAATTGTGATAGAAAACGCTATTCGCAACTTAAATAATGTAAGGAAATAGTCACGCGACGTGACTTTTCGTAGCATCTGTCATCCCGATATTTTTTTTCTTTTCGTTTGGCGCTTTTCTAAGTCCCCTGGGTTGTGCCAAACTATTATCCATTCAATCCCTAAAGGTAAAAATCGCTTTAGCGGCTATTTATTGGTATTATGGTCAGCAAACTCTCGATTCACCGTAATGGTACGAAATCGCTAAAGCGGACCAATCTAAATTCGTTTAGTGCGCACGTGCCGCGGATGCAAAGGGCAGATATCGGCTAATGTGGCAACTTGACTCCATTTAACTTTTACTTGTAAGATTTGGTCGTTTATAAGTTATATTATCTTTGATATTCTTGTTATAGGCTATTAATGTTTGCACGATATGTTCTTCACTTTACACAAAGATGACAATAGGGAGTATTACTGCAATGTTCTGCCACCAGAATGCAGCACTAGTGCACATACTAAACCATAGAGTAACTTATACATACTAGGCCTTATACTCGTATTCATATTATAGTTATCTCTGTATATTACTTTACCTACATAATAATATTAGTGTCACTTTGTTCGTGTAGACATTGAAAAGATACCTTGACTGTAAGATTGTCAACTTGGCTAAACCCTGAGTCATGCCTAGGTCAGACTCTAAAAACTTTCGAGTAAAGAAAATAGACTTTTCATCACACTCGCTCAGTAGGTAAATGTGGAATTGCACGCAGGTTTAGCGGGAGTTATAGAAAAAGCGTGTTCCCTAGGGAGTTATGAAGTTTCTAGTGCCATAATTAACAGTTTTTTGTCTTTATACTTAATTTTTGTATCGCAAGTGTGATGAAAAACATTGTGTGTAACTCGGGGCGTGATAATATTGCAAACTTGAGTCTATAAATCGCTCAGGCAAGCCGTCGCGATGTAACTTACTCTCGTTTGCAATATTCAACTTACGCCCCATGTTGCACAATGTACTATTGTCACGTCAAAGTCCGTGCAAAGCTAACTTTAGACGGACTTTACTTTATAATATAACTCGCAGTATAGCACAGTTGTTAGCAAAACATTTCAAAAAATACCATACAAAGTAAAGTCAAATACAGAATGCAACAAAATGCCAATATTTCTGCATTTGTAAACGATAAACATACGGTAAAATGTTTGCAAGTGGCGACACAATTTATCCTAAAGGCAGCGAAGAGACATTTTGTGCCCGCGGGTGGCAAAGTTGGCGGGAGATAAAGTTATTGTGCAACATAATTCAATGGGGAAGGGGCAATTTTAAAATAGGTAAAATGTAAAGTGTACTGTTGAGTTAAATCGTATCAATAAAATGATGCTATTTTATCTCTAGGGAGTGGACCTCTGATGCTCGCGCGGGTTCGATGCTGGTGCAAAGTTTGGTCATCGCTATCCAACGTGGTAACGAACACGGCAAGTGTGATGGGCACCTCTGCACCCGGTACAGCTCGCGGAGGTCTTTTTGAATAGTTTATTTGTAGTTTATTGATCAATTTAGATACTATTAAGTTATTTTTTGGATTGTATCTATCTATCTAATACTTACCTTTAAAGGAGCAATTCTTGTTTATTTATATGTACTTACATATATATGTCGTAGGCCGATCGTAAGATCAGGCAGATCGTAAAGTTCCTGTGTAATGTTTTGACGATTGTCACATTAAACCAATACATAGGTAGGATAGGTTCGTTAGGTTGCTTCAGATGCCCGAAGGGCAAACTGCCCAGAAATAGGAGCCCCGCGTAGCGGGGCTCCGTCGACTCAGGGAACGAGACAAAGATTTTCACGTTTCACGATATGCCTAGGAATTTCACAATATGCCTGATCTTACGATCGGCCGCCGACATATATATTTCGGAGATCGCTATAAGGGGGCTTTCGGGTGCGATAAATCGATCTAGCTAGGTTTTATCTCTGGGAAAACGCGCATTTTTGAGTTTTTATATGTTTTCCGAGCAAAGCTCGGTCTCCCAGATGTTATACCATTAACTACGTTATTTGCTGATTTTTTTTTTAAATCTATATTACCTATAACTATAAATGCGTAAAAAAGGGCGAGTAGGAGTTTTATAAGACTTTAAATGAGTAACTTCAATTGTACGGGAGCGTCTTTTTAGCGTCAAGTTCATGTGACTCTTAAGTCTTAACAGGCATGAAAAGAGACCACTGAATGGTCCAACAGCAAAATACATCAGTGAAACGGGTCCTTTGGCTAACCGATATTGAGGTCAGCCGTACTCTCAGTATCAAAGCGTTCTCATCAATGGCAAGAGATTCCAATTTCAATTCCAATTACTACACGTTATAGCTGCTGTGATTAACTATCATGTTACTATTGGTTAGTCCAGGCATAGAGAAATATAGTAAGAATAGTACTCACTCCATACATCAGTTTTGGTACTAAAACGACTATTATTTTCGCAGTCGACATCTAGCATCGAGTAGCGGAATTATCAGTACCGATACTAGAATTCTCTAGTGTCGCGACTCACGAAAATTGTATTGAACAACAATTTACAACTAATATTAAAAGCAAAAGTCGTTGAAAATAGAGTTCCGGTTAATCTGGTTATAATTAGCTGAAAATTGTTGAACATTAGACTTTTCGGTCGGTGCTACATCTATTGTCAAGTAGCAGTACTGATAATTCCGCTACTCGATGCTAGATGCTACGAAAATAATAGTCTTTTTGGTACTAAAACTGAAGTATGGAGTGAGCACTCTATGTACTTTTTCTGTATGGTCCAGGGGATATAATTTCTGCAATGTGCCTAGAATTGAGTATCTAAGTATGTAATTTAGTTCTATTGGCTAAGCGAAGTACTTAAGACGAAACAGGAGCTGAGTTTTAAATATTTTAGGTAAATATACCCGTCTCGCTAACGGAAGCGGCACCTAAAAGTAGTGTGATAAGGACAAGGCGAAAAATCCTGCGTAAAAATCTCAAAAATCGAGGTTTCGTACTCCTCTGTTTCCTCCTCCAAAACTTAACCAATCGTAACCAAATTTGGAAATCTAAATGATTATGAAATTATCTGTGTCAGACCGTTTTGCTTTTTTGGCTAATTGATATCAGTTTTGAATGCCACGCCTCTCATTGCGGCATAGTCAATTAGGCCATTTTGGCCATTTTTGAAGGGCTCTAACGCCTTAAAAAACAAAAATTTCAAAAAAAGCAAAACGGTCCGACACAGATATTGACAATATTAATCTGTGTTGAAAAAATCATTGCTCTAGCCTCAAAAACCACGGAGGACAACGAGGAGTACGTTTGTATGGAGAAATGACCACTCCCGTTGGCTCTTAAAGTCTGACCACTAATATTCGTCAGGTGACAAGCAAAAGTCACTAATAACTAAAAAAAAATTAAACAGAAATCGACCTTCTTTTAGTACTAATATGGTTCACTATGGCTATGAACTTGTGGTGGTAATTAGTGAGTTTTGCTTGTCACCCGACGATATAATCAATGTCAAGAGGGCGCTGTTATTCTTATGTATAGATTCTCAAGAGACATGTGACAGATAGTTCATTATAGTATGAAATAAATTAGTTCCAGTGGAATTCCGCAATTCCTGGTCAGGCTTTACATAGTACCTACTAGTAGAAGGCCTAACTAGAAAAGATGATGATGAGTTACTTCGGTATTATGTCGAATATTACGTGATATTTTCAAGCAAGTCTGAGCGCTTACCTTCTTACTACAAAGCAATCTAGAAAACTTCATATTCCCTAGCTTTTTAGAAACAATCTCTCCAAGTAGCCAAGTGTTTTCCCTCAAAACAATCTAAATAAATCACTGTAAGCTACGTACATATTTCAGTGTTAGCAGACTAGTGAATAAAGAAGACAGAAAACCCCCATAAAATACCGCAAGAATCGTCTAGGTTTGATATGATATAGAGGACATTAAATTGTATTTATATTATTTGCGTATGAAAATTGTCACGACTATTACTACACCTTATAAAACAAAGTCCCCCGCCGTGTCTGTCTGTTTGTGTGTATGTTCGCGATAAATTCAAAAACTACTGAACGGATTTTCATGCGGTTTCACCTATCAATAAAGTGATTCTTGAAGAAGGTTTAAATGTATGATTTGTTAAACCGTGCGAAGCAGGGGCGGGTCGCTAGTTGCTATATAAAATTGGACTTTACTGTCTGGAGTTATACTCAGAAAAGTCGTTTTAAAGCAGAAATAAAGCATTTTAAGGCCTTAGGAAAATATAAATATCTTAACCCCTTACTGCATGTAATAAAAAATATTTGTTGAAATTTGAACTTGAATAGCTGTCAATAGAGTTAAATATCATATCCGCCATATATGGCTTCGTATGCGGTAAGGGGTTAAAACTAGATGGCACCATTTAAATAAGTATTTAAATGCCTTAAATGGTTACATATAATGCTTTATTATTACTATACTGTTGTGCATATAACAGCAGGAAAACGTCAAATTTTACGTTTAGATGTCATAAGAGCAGTATAGGTAAAATTTTAAACCTATAAAGCTAAAATGGTAAAATAGTAAAAAGGCACCCAAGGAACGCGTTGTATGGAAGTTATTCATCTTGAATACTTACTAGTCTCTGGCATAAGCTAGTACAATGCTGGTTTGATTTATTGACGGGATATTGGGGTGTTCTGGATTCCTGGCATTTTGGCCCTTTCATTTTGTAGTGTAGGAGTACCTATAGGTAACTAATATGATGATGCGTTGGCCGTTGTGTTCTATTGGGGGTCCCTTTGTTTGACATTAAGTTTTAAGTCATAATGTATTGTTTGTCATATTATCATTAGTCATAAAACTGAAACAGGTAACTTTTCAGGATTTTCGTAAGGTTATCCTATAGATAGGTTAGGGTAGGTTTGTTTTATAGCAATCCTGAAAAGTGACGCGTTTCTGAACCAAACAAGTTATGACTAACGAAAATGCGGACAAACAATACTTACATTAAAAAACCGGGCAAGTGCGAGTCGGACTCGCGCACGAAGGGTTCCGTACCATAAGGAAAAAAGAAGGAAAAAATGCAAAAAAAAAAACGGTCACCCATCCAAGTACTGACCACGCCCGACGTTGCTTAACTTTGGTCAAAAATCACGTTTGTTGTATGGGAGCCCCATTTAAATCTTTATTTTATTCTGTTTTTAGTATTTGTTGTTATAGCGGCAACAGAAATACATCATCTGTGAAAATTTCAACTGTCTATCTATCACGGTTCGTGAGATACAGCCTGGTGACAGACAGACGGAAGGACGGACAGCGAAGTCTTAGTAATAGGGTCCCGTTTTACCTTTTGGGTACGGAACCCTAAAAACTGACTTAAAACTTTTTGGGAAACAATAGAGACTCTGATGCGTTGTTTTATTGGTGTGGACCAAATGAAAATATTAAAACGATTTCCAGCTTGCTGGGAATTAATTCTTCGAAATAATCTAATTTGATTGACCTATAAGTAGGTTCTATCTACTTATACTTAATAACATCAGTCTTCTACATCAACAGCAAGGGAGTAAAAGAGTAAACTTGTGAAAAACCTCATTTTAGACCTCTGTCACCGAACCTCAATCAGTTGGGTGGATTAATCCCCGAATTAAAAACGTCCACTGGATATCGGTCCGGGGAAATAAAGGAGGGATATTACGCCCACGGGCGTAATAGCACCCACCTCACTTGCAGTACGGCAATTAATATCCAAGTAGAGGTTCTTGTAAACACTTTGTAGACAAGTTTATGTTAATAGAAATAAAAAGCGGCAAATATTTCAAGCCGCTTTGATATTCGTAATATTTATCCCATCAAAAACATTACATGTAAAAAGGTGCAAGTCTCGCAACGCTTTTACTACAAAAAAGTTTTGAGATGTAATGTGAAACCAAGTCGGTTATTTTAATCAGTTCCAGGGGGTGTTAAAACCGTATCAATAAGATATCTTTAATTTGTAATACGTATAATGACTTGGCCATCGCACGGCTGCATAATGACAAAAGGATCATCGTCACCTATTAAAAATAATTCTAATTGAACATAACGCTAGCGCTAATTGCAGTTTGAGCATTACACATATTTACGAGTACGGTACGAGTAAAGCATTATGTGCGATTGCCAAGTCATTATATGTATTACAAATTAAAGATATCATATTGATACGGTTTTAACACCCCCTGGCACTGATTAAAATAACCGACTTGGTTTCACATTACATCTCAAAACTTTTTTGTAGTAAAAGCGTTGCGAGACTTGCACCTTTTTACAGTAATGTTTTTGATGGGATCACATCTCTTTTTGTAGGCAGTCCTTCTTTTCGGGTACTCATACCCATACTATGTATACACATATCATAACTAAACATATCTTCATTCATACTCACATCGTACATCGTAGTGTACCTTTACTTTACCTACTATTTGTAGGAACCGCAACAGTAACTTTGTAATATCATATATTTATATGGGATTACAAACTTACTTATGCAGTTCTTAGATCTTTAAAACGTGACTGATATTGCAATATTTTTAGGTTTTCCCTTTATGTGGCCATTAAACCCTAACTCTGTACCAAATTTCAGCTCTCTGAGTTTATGGGAAGTACTAGTTCTATTCTGATGATCATGAGTGAGTGAGTGTCATAAATGCGAAACTTTGCTTTCGCTTAACTTCGGAACTAAATGACTTGGATTTTAAGTATGTGATTATAGCTTACTGGATGACCAAAATTTCTGCGTTCTGGTCTTATCCAGAGGTTCTCAAATAGGGGCCTGAAAATGCGGCGAAATGGTTCCAGTAAAGGATGGTACGGCAGTGTTTGCTTCGCGCTCGATTTGGCGGGGGCACTGCCGTGCCCCCAGATATCATAGTGTCATGAATCCGCCGCCAAAAAGCCGCTCTCATACAATCGTAGTTACGCTCTCATTTTAAAACAGCATGCATAAATTTAGGTACCTGTACATGAAACTTAGCATGAACATATATTATATCTATGTCTGGTATTAGTTTTCGTTGCTAAAAACTGTTAAACAAAGATAATTGTTATAGATATATACACAATAAAGCGAGTAGCAGAAACTCGCACGAAACTAGCCGCCAATCGAAGTTACTTACGTTCTCATTTCAAATGTTACTTTAATGTTCATATTGTTCATGTCAAAATTTGTGTTATTTTATAGTGCCACCTCACACTTAGGGCCACTACACACATGCGTCTTACGAGCGTCGTCGTCTTGCAAGCGCTTGCGCAAGCGCGACGCAACTTTTTCGTTGCGGAAACGCAACGGCAGCAGCGTTTATCGAGCGCCAGCGTCTCCCCAGCGCCTGCACAGGGTTCTTGCCCTAACGCGGGTGCTGACAAGACGCTGGCAAGATTGTCTTTGTATAAAGTCTTAACCTTTTGGACGCCAATGACCGATATATCCGCACCGCAGGTCCTACGCCAAAGACGGATTAATCGTTCACAGACCACAGAGCAACATAGACCTACGTGCATATGCATAAAGTTCAATTTCAGTTTTGACATTTCGGTGACGTGGCGTCTGAGTGACACCACGCTTGACAGCTTTTGTGTTTGACACAGCGTTGAAAAGGTTAAAATGAGAGCGTGACTGATTGTATGGGAGCGGCTCATCCGTAGCGGCTAGCGGTTATGTGTGACTCTTAAATGCAATAGTTTTCTACAATGTAGGTTAGCATACTGCAACAAACTTTCGACTGTCCGCCATCTCCAACGCTCCACCAAACACTCCAAACAGTCTTTATATCGCTTCAGAGAATACATTCCCCAACGTGTGACGAGAAATGAGTTTACTTACACAATTTATTTTCCTTCCCGAACAAAATCCGGTATGAAGTGGGCACAATAGGACCTACTGTGACAATAGACGGTTTTCCAGCTAATCTGGATCGGATTTTTTTTCAATAAGTATTTATGAGATTGTGTGTTTGGTATTTATTGCTGGCTATGGATGAAGTCTTGGTGGCTCAGATGGCAGTCCGCTGGAGTATCGATTCAGAGGTCGTGAGTTCAAGTCTTACAGAAGACAGTGAACTTTCCACTTTATTCTAAGTTTATTTATGAGATGTTTTTATAAATTTTAGTAAGGGACTTATTGGAATTTCGTTGGTATAAAGGAAAATTGGCGGCGTCGGGCGAGTTCCGAACTCGCGACCGGATACCATCCCTCTACAAACTGCCGCTAATATTCATCATGTTCTATAGTTGAATCATCGATAGCGTGGAATTGCATATGTAGTAGTATTGTTTGTTTACAGGCATTCTATATTTGAATTTTCTATTTTCTTGTACTATCAGCATACAACCGCTACAAATGCAATTCCATCTTCTCGATAATTCAACTATACACTGTTATACAACTTAATATATTTCAGGAACCAAATACAAAATATAGTAACTTCTTCTTCCTCGCGTTATCGTTATTTTGCCACGGCTCATGGGAGCCGGGGTCCGCATGACAACTAATCCCAAGAATTGACGTAGGCACTAGTTTTTACGAAAGCGGCTGCCATCTGACCTTCCAACCCAGAGGGTAAACTATGCCTTATTAGGATTAATCCGGTTTCCTCACGATGTTTTCCTTCACATGAAAATAAATTACAATATATATAACCTTTTGATGTCTATCGGAACCCAATTACATCGACGGTAAAGTCATCCATATTCCCTAATTACATATACGACGATATTCTTTCTTACATTTACGTGTAGCCGACGTGAAAGATATGTTTACACTTTTGTACCTTATTCCTTGGTAATAAGGTGAAAAATACAGTATCAATAATTCTTACGCAGCTGGCGAGCCGGTGTTTTCATTAATAATTCCCAGGCACTCAGTGTAATTAATCTGAGATTTCGGTGATGTAGGTCGCAGGTTCGAAACTAGTGTTACATGGGTTGGGGTCAGTCGCTAATGAGGTTCTTATTATAGTGGAAGTACATACTCGACTAGTGGCATGGGGAGTAGGCAGAGACGTACCTAGTCGCTGCCCCAATATTACAGGGTTCTATGTTACATTATCAAGATAGTTGAAATTCGACTTAATGTCACTATGACAATGTTCAAATTTCAGTTCGATAAAAGTGAAACATAGAGGGTGTCCTTCTGAATCCCTAACAACGTTTGTCCTAAAGTCACTTGCCCTAACTGGTTTGTCCTAATGGGCACATGCCCTAACGATCATCACCATCGACCATTCGATAATAGGGAATCCAAAATTAGGGTATACGAGTGTTAGGACAACTGATCATTATGACAAACAATATTAGGGAATGCAAAGATAGGAGAAAAGACTTTAGGGATTCAGATATAGATCCAACATAGAACCCTGTAATATTGGGGCAGCGTAGTGTGGCCACGCTACTCATCATGCCGCTCGTTTGCTAATCGTCATGCCCACCGCTACCTATTTTGTCGGGGTTTTGGCGCGAGTCTAAGAACCGGCAATATGAAGTATGGAGGGGTTATCCGCAGATGGTCTAGAACGCAAAATGACTAGTGTGTTGTTTTGCCTAAATCGCAATTAGGTAGTCTACATCGCAAACGGTCTAGGACGCAAAATGCCCACTTTTTATATCACCACATTTTACATAGGTAGGTTAGGTTCGTTAGGTATCTTCAAATGGCTGAAGGCCAAACAGCACAGAACATCCTATAAAGTTGAGATAAAACGTAAAAAATAATGTGGGCATTTTGCGTTCTAGACCGTTTGCGATGAAGACTAATTGCGTTTTAGGCAACCCAGCACACTAGTCATTTTGCGTTCTAGACCATCTGCGGATAACCCGTATGGAGCGTCGCGATTAATCGCGCGAGTAGGGCAGTATCATTTCTTTCAATAATCCTGGAAAAATTAAATATGCAGGAATTGTTTATACTGAGTTTTACAGAGTAAAGTAACGCAAGTCTTACCGTTTGTTTACATTAGGGAATATTTTGTTGTTATAATCGGACAAGAATTCTTATCACTAGGGTTTCAAGTTGCAGTTATCAATGACTGTTGTTGTATTTCGAGGTAACTTTAAGTGCTTCATTCATACCCACTTATAAGGGTATGGACGGTGTGAATATGAAAAGTAATAACGCGAGTAATTTTTTTTATTTTGCTGAATAAGGTTGAATGTGGAATGACTTTAGATTTGAAACAAAATTTACCGAATTATATCGCGTATAGTATTTAGGTTGTCCACGTATGAATTCTGAGCTGTTGCAATTATTATTAGCGCGTTACCGATGCTCGTTTTATGTTGACGCAAATTGCAATGCACACCACTAACGCATTTTGAGAGCGCATTGGAATCTAAGAAGAAAGGTTTGCACGTGTAGCGGCGCTCGGTCCGCGCTTTTTTTCCCTTGACTGCCCGACAGCAAAAAATCTGTGTTCCTGTGTGTTACACTAACAATGCTGAGTCAAATAAACTTACAACTTAATTACCTACAGAAGCTATCGTAGATTCGTAGACAATTGTTGTTAGTTATCTTTGATTTCGAACATCACTACATTTTAATACTTCCATCAATAAAATTGCGAACGGGAATGTTCCTTTTCCTTCTTTTCCAAGGCGAACCCTCTTGACGTCTGACGTCTATCCGAATTTTCTCGACGTATGTACCTATAAACTAAATTGTTTTAGACTCTAGTCCCACTAAACAGATCTCACACAGAATCGAATCACTCTCCAACACCACTAATCACTGATCGACAACACAGTAAACAAATGTGCACTCACGAGCACACTTACTAGATATTAAACCATCTAAATAATTTTGGAAATAAATAAAAGTTTTGGAAATTATTAAAAAAATCACCATTTATATTTATTTCAATAACATATCAAGCTTTAACTATACAATAATCAACAAACTTCAATCATCCTACTTGTATTGTATAGGAATCCCGTGCCGCGCACGCCTCCTGCGGTATCCTGACATTTCTCTACATAAAGGATAAGCCACAGCCTAGGCCGTAAGAGATATAGAGGTCCGGTTTTTTTCAAAATGTAGCCTAACTCAATACCCCTAGGGCTTTTTTCATTTTTTCGATATCGCTTTTCTTTTTCGATAAATTGTCGATTTAGTGCGAACAGACACCGAAAAATTGCGCCATTTTTCTACATTTTTGAGATTTCTGAAAAGAGTTTTTGACTTTCTCAAAATATTTTTTCACCATATTGTAGCCCTTGTTAAGAAAAATCTTTTGAGACCTGGACCATTCATGTAGCTCCAAAACTCACGAGACCAGGGCGATGTCTCACTCTGGCTGAAATTGGAGGGCTATACTGATGCGATCGAAAAAACATTTTCAATGTTAAAATCCTGATATTACAAGTTAGTGAGTTATATTATAAAGTTGAAGAAGTTACCGTAAAACTCGACTGGATCCAAGTATTACACCTCATTAGGCCATTAGGCAATTACTCTGCTCGTTAGAGTTGCTTGTTAACATGCTCGGATTTGACAACTTCGTCGCAAGCTCACACATTAACGGCAATGAAATATTTTGGCAGCCGTTGCTTAAAAATACATTTGGAAGACGAAATAATTTAAGTCATGACATGACAATGAAATTATTATACAGAATGTGACAAAAATAGTGGGGATCCGTTTAAGGCATAATATTCGGTATCGTGTTCAGCAGGCGTATTATGGTTATCTTTATCCACGTGATAAAATGGGTTAGGTACTCTATAACATCATGCCATTGTAAGAAACAGGCACTGTTATTATCACGCTGTCACGTAGAAAAATATGACCATATCTGTAGGTACTGTGCGGATATGATGGTCGTTCTTGTTTACGTGACAGCGTGATAAAATGGTATCCGTATCTTTCTATCCCGCAGTGTTAAAAACTGACAGTTATTTTATCACGTACCATCCATAATAGCCTTCCTGATTACAAAAAAGTAGAGAATATTTTTTTTTGATCGCATCTGGTTACAAAGCCGGTTCTAACGTGAGTCATTTATCGTGAATTGGTGACACTCGTGACGTATAAAAGTGATAGGTATATAAAGTATTAATTAAACGAAGTTTCACCTGGTAATGTGTTGCCTTTAGGTGCCTTAGTAATTAAATTAGCTTTAGCCAAGGCTTATCAAGCTTTGGTTATTAGTTTCGGTTAGTTCGAACACAAACTGTTCTGTAGAGTGAGGTCGGGATTATATGTAAGTAGATTTTGTTATTTATCTATGGCCGTATGTTAGATTATCTGGGACACCAAGCTTTGCTCGGAAAGCTTTGTGATACAAACAATAACAAGAAGCAAAAATAAAGTTGACAAGAGACAAAAAAAAAAGGCAACATACAATTTGACATTAAAACAACTATGTAGATGGTCCGACCAAGTTAGGAGGCCACCTCAGGCAAACTCCATCAACCGGTGAGGGCTACGGGACTTACGGGAGACCGATGGAGAGAAATCAAAGGAGCTGCAAAACCAAGTGGTCAAGATCCTCAGTAATGAGGGACCGAATGAAGAATGAATGAATGAATGAATGAATGAATGAAGTAAGAGCTTAGACGCTAGTCCGACGCTTTGTTTTCCTCCAAACACGAAAAGAGTATCGTTTGAATTTTTGTAATGATTTGCATGGTCGTTTTTCATTTCGTTTGGTTTGACAAAGAAGAGAAACTTAAGCATAACTTAAAGTAACTAGGTTACAACCTTGAAATAACTTGAAATCAAGAGGCTTACTGTCCAAACCCTCGATATCCGGGAGTTTTCATCAAATTACAGTAAATTTTAATCCCAACTTAAGCAGATTAGCTGATTATCTTCCGACCCGGGTAATCCGAGAAGGAACGTTAATTTATCCCGATTTTAAGGGACGTTAGGATTAATATAAATTGTCTTTGGACTATAATTATTATTAATGAAGAATTTGTAATAAATCCGTTGGTATACGCCGGGAAGAAGTTGACAACTCGAGACACAAAATTGAAGAAATTTGAAAATTATGTTCCATTTTAAGTATAATAAAATAGAATATATCAATTTTCTTTTCATAGAACTATATTTTAAGATCTGGGGGACCTAAGATAGGTGGGTAAGTTTTATTTATTTTATTAGTTTTAATTTATTTAGTTATACCATAGGTACTTAGTTTTAATAATAGTTTATAAGTTTTGTTATTGAATAAATCTTGTTCTCTTTAGTGCAAAAACATCCCTGAAAACAAAATAACATTTTAAGTTCAAATTTCTTCACTTTTATATCTCGAGTTATTAACTTGTCCCGCCGTGTACCGAAATGTTGTTTTCGGGCAGAAAGGTTCATTGACGATAGTGTAAGAAGTAAAACAATAGTAGATTGTACAACAAGGGCATAAATTGACCCATTTCTACCCGAGGCAATTTTTTGGTCTGAGCGAAGCGAAGACCAAAATAGTAGACGAGGGTAAAAATGGTAATTTATGCCCTTGTTGTACACTCTGCTTTTCACTTCGATTGCGAGGAAAATATACAAAAAATCAAATATTTTAGGTTATTTTAACGTATTTATTCAAGACTAAAGAAAATTGTTCTTGGGCCGGTCGGAGGCGCGGGGCACGCCGATCGGGAGAGCGCCGGTCGGGGGCGCGCCGGCAGGGCTGGCAGTTTGTATGGCAGAATTTGGACTTTATTGCTAAGTCAATAAGGGTCGTAATAGATGATTTTACTCTAGAGCATAAAATGCGATTTTATGTCGTCTACGCACGACATAAAGGTGCACTTTTTGAGCATGAGAAGTGAAAAAATATTTTGTATGACGTTGGTCTAATTGGACGGTCGAACTTATGGGTTATATATATGGATAGGAGAAAAGAAAAGAAAATTGATATCTTTTATTTTATTATACTGAAATTAAAAGTACAAACATGTAGGTAACTAAACAAAACATTAAGTACTATACACGATGATTTATAATCGGTGATCAGGAGTGTAAAAATATTAATATCTAGCCCAATTTAAACTTATTAGTAATTAGGCTAGGTCTCACGCAATTATCTCATTGTTTAATTAATTAAAACATAATTAAAACTAAAAACCACTAAATACATGGTTATCCTACATGAAGTAACTACGATACGTCAAGAGCCATCGATATGGGGGGAAATTTGACGGATCTATGATTTTGTTTATGCATATGACAATGACATGACAAGACTCATATTAAATTATCAATTGCCATTAAGTTTGTAAAGAGGCAGATAACTCATAGATACCGATTAGTAGAGTGACAAGGATTTTAGGATAATCTTGAATCTCAAATTTAAAATTATGGTTAAAAAAAAAACAAGTGTGTTTTTTACGACTTCAACGGGATCTACATCAATTACTGAGTTAGAAAAAATGTTCCTGATCACCGATTAAAAATCATCGTGTATTTATGTTTATTTAAATATTCTCCTTTAACTTTGATACACAAACTCAAAAGTATTTTAAGTTTTAAAAAAGTTATCAACAATATGCACATAGAATAAAAAAAAATACAAAGTATTTTTAGGCTATACCTAATAAACGAATGCAGATCTGAGTTTTTGATATTATCAACAAGGGTCTTGTGACGTTTTGTCAGACAAATATACAAACAAGAAAGTGATTTGGTCTTCAATTTTCTTTGAGGTCCGGACCCCCTAAAATATTGAACATTGTATTTATTTTGTTACAGTTTTCTTACTTGAATCGGCCTTTGATGATTGCGGTCCCCAAAAGGAAAACCCAGACGTTTTGAACGATCTTTTTCTTTTTTTACTTACGTTTTGGGCTTTGTACTCGAATGGTTACATTACAGATGTAGGTTACGTTTTAAAAAGGTTTCCGATATTGTGTTTTGGGAGTTAGGCGTTTTCATTGTATTTGAGTGTAGGTATTGAATATTAACAGTAGATGTAAGTATTCCAAGATATAGGTAACCAACCACTGAATCTCCTGAATGCAGCTTTTCGTATTTTTCTTTCCGCTAAGTACCTAATACGTTTTACTACCCACTCACATGCTTGATATTTTTCAGTGACCTCTATTATTATAATAAAAGCTGCAAAGCTGCTGCAGCTGGTAGACACTGCTACAGTTACCAAAAGCAAGTGAGTGGCTACTTTTAAGCCGGCCGCCAGGCTGCTATAGAATAAATAAATATTTATAATTAAATAAATAAATATTATAGGACAATTTTACACAGATCGTCCTAGTCCCACAGTAAGCTCAATAAGGCTTGTGTTATGGGTACTAGACGACGATATATTAATATATATATATATAGGTATATAATATACAAATATATACAAATACTTACAGGAAGCGTATAAGGGTCACTACCGACTAGGCTAGGAAGGAGACCGTTCTCAGAAGGCAGAATCTCAGAAGTGATACCATTTTTAATTTTTTTCTGTCTCAATCACACTCATAAAATGTTCATTCGTGGCCACCCTTTTGCACACTTCAATTATAAGTATTAAGCGCTATAGTCATTGAAGACCTAATGGGCCAGCATCCCTCCGACAAAATGCGGACATCTAATGTAAACTTCAAAACAATACCCAAAAGCTCTAAACCCGGGCCTGAAGAGCCAACGGGAGTGGTCATTTCTCCATACAAACGTACTCCTCGTTTTCCTCCGTGGTTTTTGAAGCTAGAGCAATGATTTTTTCAACACAAATTAATATTGTCAATATCTGTGTCGGACCGTTTTGCTTTTTTTGATATTTTTGTTTTTTAAGGCGCTAGAGCCCTTCAAAAATGGCCAAAATGGCCTAATTGACTATGCCGCAATGAGAGGCGTGGCATTCAAAACTGATATCAATTAACCAAAAAAGCAAAACGGTCCGACACAGATAATTTCACAATCATTTAGATTTCCAAATTTGGTTACGATTGGTTAAGTTTTGGAGGAGGAAACAGAGGAGTACGAAACCTCGTATTTTGAGATTTTTACGCAGGATTTTTCGCCTTGTCCTTATCGCACTACTTTTAGGTGCCGCTTCCGTTAGCGAGACGGGTATATTTACCTAAAATATTTAAAACTCAGCTCCTGTTTCGTCTGAAGTATTAATAGTGAAACATGCGTGTCCAACTCGGGAGTCTCGACCCCGTATTAGTTAAGTTACTACACGGGTGTTAATTACTTAGACTTTAGAGCGTTGACCCTGACTAGCCGTTTACCGGATAAACTTTTAAGGAAGTACCGCAAAATGGGGTGAGTAGGGATTGTACATTGATTGGTTATGAATGGGGAGAGAACGGATGCCAGGGGGTGAGATGGTTTTTAAAGGCTACTGCTACCTAAATAATGTATTCGTATTACAAATGGAGCTATATTATAGTGATATTCATAGGAAAAAAAAAATCGTTCCAACAATGTTCCAAAATCACCTTTGTATGAAATCCCATCTCACCCCAACAACGAGGTACTACGGGGTGAGGAGGGATTTTGAGTTTATCTGTAAAGTTATGAAATGGAACTACCCAAAATCACAAAAAAACTAAAATACAAACGTCCGGAACATTTATTATATATATCATTCAGTTTACATATGTAAAAATAAAATGTTATAAATGTCAGTTTTGTCCCTACTCACCCCGTTTTACGGTATGTATTATGATTTTAAAGTTACCTACCATGTAAGATTATTTACTTACTTATTATATTCGGATTTAAGGCGACAATCTCTTTGCGGATATCCGAATTTTCAGAGGAAATGTGACATTGGGAACGGGGATATAGTGCGTTTTTTTAGCATTAGAAAAAGACTACACGATCTTGACGTGTTTTTTAATTGAAAAAAGCTTTTTAAAAATCAGTAACTATTACATATGAACGCAAAATAATGTAAATATTCGTATATGATCGTCATCGAGAATGACACGAAGTATACAGGATGATTCAGGAGACGTGTGCAGGACTTACACTGCGCATTTCGTAAATTATAAGCAACTGTTTCTTATCAGTATTAGTGAGGTTAACGTTAATTTTCTAGTCGTGTTGAAAAAAAAAGTTATTAATTTATTTACGACATGGATGGTCACCCTACAATTAGAATAGGTACTAAACTACCGATATTCTGTGTCAAATTGAATGTCATCACTGTCATCACGGTCTGGTTACTTTTGAAAACTCGTATCTCATTCATGTTTCACAGTTTATTTTCTTCGTAATCAAAATGCTGTCATTACGGTTAAAGAGGTTTTATGTTTATTAATTAGGTCTTGTAGTGACCATGATTGTAGAGAAATAAATTTGCCCTCACCAAAAAGTTAAAAAATAGGAAAAAGTGTGGTTGTTTCACCTAAATACGTCGGTGATCGATCAATTATCAGTTACTGAGTGTGCAGGATTAGTCCTGCTCACGTCTCATGAATCAACCTGTATTTTAATACAAAATTGCAAGAGCAGAGGATAGGTAATAAATCCGCCAACCGAACAGTCATTTTAGTTCGAGAAGACATACAATAAGAATTTGGGGCCCTTGACGAACGGTCTGGTCTATTGGATAGTGACCCTGTCTGCTAAGCCGATGGTCCTGGGTTCGAATCCCAGTAAGGGCATTTATTTGTGTGATGAACACTAATATTTGTTCCTGAGTCATGGTTGTTTTCTATGTATATAAGTATGTATTTATCTATACAAGTATGTATATCGTCGCCTAGTACCCATAGTACAAGCTTTGCTTAGTTTGGGGCTAGGTTTGAGCTGTGTAAGATGTCCCCTAATATTTATTTATTATTTATTTTGAAAAGTAGAGAATGCGAATTAAACTAACATTTTTCTACTATGATCTTCTATTTATTATGGGTAATCAAATATAATGTTACTGTCTGTCCTTCGGAGCCCCCTGAGGATGGGGGCCCTGGGCACGGGCCCCGTGTGCCCTTATGGTAAAAGAAGGTACTGAAGGCATATCGGCACTAGGTACTTTGAAAAAATCTTGTATCTCACACTGCTACTCAAAGTTGAAAGGCACTAACTCTGTACGTATCCCAATACATAGACATACTTAGACCAAGAAAAGTCTGCAGCGATTTTGATAGCCAACGCACTGCAAGTGTGTCATTTTAATGTCAAACTTCTATGAAATTATGACGTATAAAGGCATTCGCACTTAACTGTGCACCTTTAACGACAATCGTTACAAAACTGACGGTCAATGTCAAATCCCATATATTTTGTCAGGAATATAACGGTTAGACGTTACTGAAACACGACTTAAGTCGCGCTTTAAAGTACAAGTTAAATGAAAATGCCCATAAATAACACTTGCACTGCGTGGGCTATCAAAATCGCTGCAGACTTTTCTTGGTCTAACTTTACCATGTTTTCCTTTTGATTAACAGAACAAGATACGAGTTTGTTTCAAAGTAGTGCCGATATTATTAACACAATTATAGACCACCACGACCAGTGAAACCTGGGTCGAAACGTCGGTAAATAAAGGTAATAAAATAAATTCGCGATAGACCCGTCTATAAATGTGAGTTAATGTGTTCAAAACGCGATAGTTTTAAATATTATAGTGCCGATGGTTACTTACAGTTCTTAGTACTTATTCTTTTAATCTGCAACCCAATCAAAATTCCTACCTACCTATACTTAGGTACTTATTGCAATGTGTCGACCTCCGCGAACTCATTCCGATATATTTGCATTCGAAGAATCGCTCCCGCGTGGATAAAAAATACAAAACGTACGCTTTCAAAGGAAGCGTATAAGTTAAAAAGTATAAAAAGAATGGGTTCGAGTATAGATTCGTTATGGCTTGTGTGCTTTTGTTACCGAACCGACTTTACTAAACTGTTTAACATGGTTTTATGTTAGTACTTAGGAGTAGAGTTGAACTCCGCATGGCATTAGCAATGACAAAGTGTGATAATTTCATCATAAATTTTAAAGTTCCAACTTTACCAACAAAATTAGGCGTTCTGGTCTACCAAGAAAAGTCTGCAGAGATTTTGATAGCCCACGCAGTGCAAGTGTTATTTTAAAAGTCAAACTTCTATGAAATTACGACGTATAAATAACACGCAGTGGCGGTGCAAGTGTTATTTTAAACGTCAAACTTCTATGAAATTACGACGTATAAATAATACTTGCACTGCGTGGGCTATCAAAGTCGCTGCAGGCTTTTCTTGGTCTAACTCTAAGAACTTTTCAAACGCTGTTACGGCGTCGATGAAAAATACTAATCATACTTTAGTAAACGTAAATAGAATTACACATCACAAGTAAAAATGTATGTTAACAGAGTTACATCTGTATAAAATTCAACCAGTTTTCCAATCCGGCCAGGATTTAACGTATTTACCTGTGTTAAACAGAAGCCAGGGGTCAAACACCTTGAAAACACAGCACACACACACTAAAACCATAAAGGAACAACTACACGCTCCGATATAAGTCACATGATTTTTTTGTGGTGAATAGAGGATCACCGGGCATCGAACTCGTACTCGACAGATGACAGATACGGCCGAGCCACTTGTCAATGTCCACTGATTGATTTTTTTGAGATAGGCCGACGTTTAGGGTCCGGTTTTGTGGAACCGTTTGTAAGTACTGCCTTTGAGCGTACGAGGAAAAGTTTTGTTTGGTATTCGCTAGGTGCACGAATGGTGCTGCCCTCATTTTGCTTGTTTTTAGGTTTCCGTACCTCAAAAGGAAAACACGGAACCCTTATAGGATCACTCGTGCGTCTGTCTGTCTGTCCGACCATTCTCCCCCCCTTTATCTCCGAAACTACTCGGTCTAAAATTTTGAAAAAAAATACACAAAATAGTTCTTTACCTATAGAAAACCTATTAGAAATGTGCAGTCAAGCGTGAGTCGGACTTAATTACTTAGTTTTTGATCCGACCCCTACGGGTTTTTTAAAGACATTTCATTCGCGTTCCACATAAAAAATACAGTTAAAAATTGGGTAACGTACGGAACCCTTGGAACGCGAGTCCGACTCGCACTTAACCGGTTTTTTCTATGTCAAATCTAATGGAGTAAAATTAGTTCACGCGGCTGCCGCTAGTATTAATTTTTTAGTAGTGGTACAGTAGCAACGCCCACAACCTCTCTGCTTTGCCTTAAGGTTGACTGGTAGAGAATGTTACCTAGTGTGATAGCTAGTGTTATTACCTAGGGATCTCACTCACTCACTTCACTGGCTCAGCGACCCGAAGTGGATCTTGGTCTCCGACACCAGATTTCGCCGTTCGTTCCTAACCTAGGGATATGCTGCGCAAAATTTTAAACAGATCTATATTTTCACATTGAGATAATAATAATACAGTCGCTATCAGATATATCGGAGCGGCCAAGGTGTTCACAATATCTGAACACGCACTCTAACGCCCTGACAATAGAGGCGTGTTTAGATATTTGTGAGCGCCTTGACCGCTCCGATATATCTGATGGCGACTGTACATTATGATACAAGTGCGAAAAATAGTAAATTCGAAACGAGTGGCGAATTACCTATTCGCACATGTATCGTACAATGTTTTACAGTAAGTACATCTGGCCCTTTAAATTTTCGACATAGTTGCGTAATGTAATATCGCACTAGTGCGGTAAAGTAGCCCCATATGTACTGTAAAAGGTAAAACCTATAGTCTGTATGTTTAGGTATTTAAAAAAGAGTAAACAAAATCTACCCTCAAATGGCTTCTTAAGCCAGTTGAGGGTAGTTGAAAACATTACAAATGATCAAATAATGTAGGTTAAAGTCAGGTCGTTCAGTGACAGATCCAGATGGTTTTGTATTTGGTTGGTTAATCAATAAATGTTATAACTACCCGAAAAGGTACAAATTATTTGCTTACTTTTATTTAAGTACCTAAAGATACAGAGCATAGAGTAGAACTATCACATTTATCTTTTAGTTGACAATACAAACGAGTTTTTTCCTGTGCAGATGATTTCCGCCTGCCAATAAGATCTCCAGTATATTCAATTTCACGCATATCTGACCAGATGACAGGCGGAAGATAGGAATCTGTCTTGATGTCCGACCGTCTCACGTATGGAGGGTATATAGATGTAGTTTTATGTACCTACGTGCATGTCATATATGGAGCGGTGTGTTCGGGTTTCACAAATATTATATCGATTCGATATAGAGGTAGTCTTACGTACCTACGTGTCATATATGGAGCGGTGTGTCCGGATTTCACAAATATAGCTAGTTTGTTAGTGCACGACACCTTGCACTTTGTGACTATGCGCTGAAACTTGGCACAGTTGATTCTTAGCTGGTCATGAGCAGATACAGACCGGGAGACCTCGAGAGCCACGTCTCATTTAGTGGGGGGGAGGGGGGGAAGTTCGACGCCGCCGCGCTTCACTTGGAGCAACATTTCTCTAAAACTATACCTATTAGGGAATGTAATATATCATTTTCGGATAAATTAAGGATGAGGAATCTAGTTTTGGAACAAAAACAATGCACTTTCTAACAAAAAAAAAGCATAAAGTAGAAAAGACTAAAAAACGTATTTTTGATTTTTTCATAATTACCAATTTTTTTTTAAAGTATAGCAGGAATCTGAAAACAAAAAATACAGTCGTAAAGCTACACTTATTACGTTTAAGAAAATATATAGTTTAATATACAAAACTGTTGATAAATGGGAGATAAAAAATAATATTAAGCGTGGGCCAGAGTGATCTCAATACATAATATTATGAATGTGGGAAAGTTACTTATAATTTGTTCTACAATCGTTTATTTTTTAATAATTTCGTAAATAACTCGTAAACGGTAGCCCACAGCAAAAAAATATCGTTTACGTAAATAATCTGTTTAAGATTTCTTATAAAAACACTTACAATAAAGAATTTACTTCCATCGATATTTTCAATGTCACTAGGCCCAAATATCGTAACCAAATACTCAATATCCTCAACGACCAACATAGTGTTCGTCAGTAATGTGTCGTCATCATCGCTACTATCTCTGCTGTCATTGTACTTAATAATTATTGATCAGATTGGTTGTCAGTATTTTCAACTTTCTCTTTATTTTTCTTGTTTAGCTAATTTAAAATTTTAGAACCTCAATAATAAATATTATATACAATTCACATAAGAATGGTCTACAACACTTGGTTAACTTGTATGTAAAGATACGTTTTAGTTAAGTCCGTTTATTTTAAGTATGTTTTAGTGAGAGCGTTTAAGGAAGTAAGTGTTCATCTCAATAATATATGTACCTATCAATGTAACCTATTATCCTGTCGCATACTTCTGTTGTTTCTCCAATAAATAAAAAAAAAAAAATAAGTGCTCCTTTTTTTCGCTAAGGTCAATATTAAAAAAAATATTGAAGGGAGAAAATAAATACTAAGGTCCTCTTTTTTAGTCATTCGTAAATAACTCGTAAAGGATGTCCAATAGCAAAAAATATTTTAACACAAGAATAATTAGCATAAAATTTCCTACAAAAAAGGTTATTCAAACTTTTTCGCTAGGATCAATATTTAAAAAGGGGACCTTAGAATTTATTTTCTCTCTTTAATATCGTTTTTAATATTGATCCTAGCGAAAAAGTTCGAATGACCTTTTTTGTAGGAAATTTTATGTAAATTATTCATGTACTAAAAATTGTTTTGCTATTGGCCTTCGTTTACGAGTTATTTACGAATGACTAAAAAAGGGGACCTAAGTATTTATTTTCTCCCTTCAATATTTTTTTTAATATTGATGGTACCGAAAAACAGTAGTACTTATTTTATAAGAAATCTGAAACAGATTATTTACGTAAAAGATATTTTTTTGCTGTGGGCTACCGTTTACGAGTTATTTACGAAAAACAAGAAAAATAAACGATTGTAGAACAAATTATAAGTAACTTTCCCACATTCATCATATTTTGTATTGAGATCACTCTGACCCACGCTTAATATTATTTTTTATCTCCCATTTATCAACAGTTTTGTATATTAAACTATATATTTTCTTAAACGTAATAAGTGTAGCTTTACGACTGTATTTTTTGTTTTCAGATTCCTGCTATACTTTAAAAAAAAATTGGTAATTATGAAAAAATCAAAAATACGTTTTTTAGTCTTTTCTACTTTATGCTTTTTTTTTGTTAGAAAGTGCATTGTTTTTGTTCCAAAACTAGATTCCTCATCCTTAATTTATCCGAAAATGATATATTACATTCCCTAATAGGTATAGTTTTAGAGAAATGTTGCTCCAAGTGAAGCGCGGCGGCGTCGAACTTCCCCCCCTCCCCCCCACTAAATGAGACGTGGCTCTCGAGGTCTCCCGGTCTGTATCTGCTCAAGACCAGCTAAGAATCAACTGTGCCAAGTTTCAGCGCATAGTCTCAAAGTGCAAGGTCCCCATACAACGGTGTGCAGTAACAAAGCAGCTAATATTACATCGATTCGATATAGAGATAGTCTCATTACGTTAGGTATTTATTACGTTACATGTCGTATATGGAGCGGTGTGTTCGGATTTCACAAATATTATATCGATTCGATATTAAGACGAAAGTGCCCCGAAACCGCCTTGCCATACAAATGTAGTCTCCATTTTCCTCTCTGTGTATTAATATTATTGAAAATACCTATCTTGAGACTATTTGGCGTGTATCAACCACAGCTATCTCCTTCGTTTGATTTGATTATTATTTTTCCATACATTTAAAAATTTGTATGGAATTTGTTTTCCTCTCATAATTCTTAAAATAATCAAAAGAAAAAAAATCTAACGAAGGGGATATGGTTGATATAGAGACATCATATTGGATACAAATATTTTCTATAGTGTTAACATCCAGGGAGTAGTATGGTGAAGCGGTGGTCCCGTTTTCCCTTAATAGGGTTACCTATTTGACTACTAGTCAAATCAGTTTCTTTTTTCGAACTGTCAAAACGATTTTGCTACTATAGAATTTATATGAAACACTAGCATGTGACGTCACAATCAAATTACCTACTCTTTTAGTTTTATACGGGTTTAAAAATAGAAATTGTGTCTAAAAATAACTGCTGTCCACGTTTTTGTATTAATCTTCTGGTGCTTTATTTCATGCATGGTGTAAAATAATTCATTTTAAATACAGTCAAATACCCTATTTTACGGTTACGTTACGTCTTGAATACCTAGACTAGACATAAAAATTTATTATGAACGCACTTTTTTAAGTAAGAAAAATAAATAGAACTTATTTAAAAAAGAATTTATTATTATATACAAAAACAAAAGAAAACAACATTTAGTACATTACGATTAAACACCTACCCACCAAAGATTATCAAAATAATTTATAACAAAATACCTACCTTTCATGCTCCGAAGACCGTCAGAGCAAGTGAAGCACTATTTCGTCGCCCCTTACGTAAGCCTCTTTAGCTCAGTGGTAGAGCACTGGTCTCGTAAACCAGGGGTCGTGAGTTCAAACCTCACAGGAGGCACTTGGATAATTACTTTTTGTAACTTTTAAATGTTCTTTTTTGTATTGTAATATTTAGTTTTTGATTGGAAATACATTATTTTAACAGGTAAATAGTTAAATTTAGCATTAAAAAAAAGACTTCTAAATACAACCAAATATGTTAGAAAAAAACATGTATGTCAAAAATACATAAATAATTGCGAAATGAATTCTTGACATTTTAAAATAATTTTGTGCTATCTCGTTTATTTTATTTAAGAACATATTCCCAATTATACGATTAGCTTTTGTTTACTTTCTAGGTTTTTGTTTCTTTCTAGGGTCAATCACAAAATAAAATGAACTCGAATTTATTTCTATTTATTCACAACAAACAAGTTTCTTAACTAGAAAACTAAATCCAATTACCAATAGAAAAACATGCTATTAAAATTTCCACGCAAACCGTTTTTCAATCAACTCTCCCGACCATAATTTTTCATTTCAAATAATTTCCATTAAACACTCACTAACAAACTTTTTCTTTGGTTTCAGATCAACGCCATTTAAAACTCAAAACAACGTTCCAAATTTAAAACTTCAAAACGTTCCAAATTTAAAAATGTTCCGTTACTGGTTGTGTTTTGTTTTTTTCTTGGCGGGTAACTGCGGCGCGAATAACTGTAGGGACGCCAACCTTTGCTGTCCGGGGCGGGACAGTGCCTGTGTGGTGCAGAAGGCGCACCAGAACGCGATAATTGAGGATTTGACGGACAAGCCGTGTTACTGTGACCATGCGTGCTTGAAGTTGGGAGACTGCTGTTCGGATTTTAGAGAAACTTGCGGAGGTAAGTGTCTTGCGTTATTTAATTTAAATTTTCACCACACCAGCTCGGAAAGGCTTACTTTGCACTTCAAAAACTGATAGCAAAGTTGCATTATATTCACATGTGAGGCAAAGTAATCAAATGCAAATTTTGAGTGGTTTTCTTATGTTTGCTGGTAGAATTGACTTTTAAATGATGCTTTTGGATGATAAATATTAAATAACATTCAAGTGGATTTGATTTTGTTTGATATTTTACATTTAATATTTGCTTCGGGTTTGTGCATGCGGTGAAAAATGTTGTGTTTCACTCGGGGGCAAATTTTGTTTAACCCTCGTGCTCTCAAACCGTCGCAACGCTCAAGATTCCATTTTACGAACCATTCGCTACGCTCGTGGTTCAATTTTGGAATCTTCCGCTTGCTCGGGTATCAATATTAGCACGAGCGGTTAATCAACAATTTTGCCCCCTTGTAAAACAAATAACTATTTCACGCCACTGCGAAAGATAACAGAAATTAGAACAGACCTAGAAAAGATAAGATAACATCATATTTTAGTTATACTAGGTGTAGTGTAGTGAGTACTTTAGGGGTCATCCATTAATTACGTCACACGAATTTCTAGGTTTTTTGACTCCTCCCCCCCTCCTTGTCACACTTGGTCAACGAAATCGGCAATTATTTATTTTCACCACACCAGCTCGGAAAGGCTTACTTTGCACTTCAAAAACTGATAGCAAAGTTGCATTTTATTCACATGTGAGGCAAAGTAATCAAATGCAAATGTTGAGTTGTTTTCTTATGTTTGCTGGTAGAATTGACTTTTAAATGATGATTTTGGATGATAAATATTTAAAAACATTCATTTGGATTTGATTTGGTTTGATTTTGTTTGATATTTTACATTTAATATTTGCTTCGGATTGGTGTGGTGAAAAATGTTGTGTTTCACTCGGGGGCAAATTTTGTTTAACCCTCGTGCTTTGAAACACTCGCAACGCTCAAGATTCCATTTTCGAACCACTCGCTACGCTCGTGGTTCAATTTTGGAATCTTTCGCTTGCTCGGGTATCAATATTAGCACGAGCGGTTAAACAACAACTTTGCCCCCTTGTAAAACAAATAACTATTAATATTTTATCAAAATACTTTTGACAAAAGAAATATTAGTAATTTTATAACCCAACACTGATTAAGAAATAAAATTAAACTAATTAAAACGATTATCGTTTCAAAAACTTGTTATTTAACTGTATAGCGAATAAAATTATTTAAATAAATTTTCGGTTACTGATGAAGTTAAAAGTGACGTCACAAAGTTTGTGACTCCCCCCTCCCCCTTGTCACAATATGTCAGATTTTCTTGACCCCCTCCCTCCCCCTAAACGTGTGATGTAATTAATGGATGACCCCTTACTAGTGAGTGTAACATAAAAGTGTGTACTACACAGTGACTGATTGGTTCACAATCATACAACATTAGGTCATTTTCGGTAGGGCTTTTAATCCTGTTAGATTCATCCTCCTGAAAGGCTGCATTAATAAAAACACCTATGGCATGGCTATTTAATAAAAAAATACAAAAAAGCGGGATGTTATGATGCTGGTTGTAAATGTAATATGTGGCTTTCCTTCAGAAAAGGGTCCTTATGCTCCATATGCATATAGCCACATATTGAGTCAATACAATTAAATACATTTATTATAAATTAATAACTACCTACTGGTTAGATTGATCAGACTGACATTGAACATTAATTCGAATAACCCAAAATCAAACTTCAAGTTCCATGTTTAACCAAACGGAACCCAATCACCGTGCTCCATCTTATTTATTCCGTACTCATTAAACATTCCTTAAACCGCCATTGGAGTTCTCTTTTTAAATTTAACAAGCCGTTAACGAGTGTTGTTTAACACGCTTAGCGAGTGCAGGGCAGTCGCTTGGTTTATAACCACAATAGGGACCCAGGGCCGTCTTAAACTATGCTGGGGCCCTTGGGTACATAAGAATTTGGGGCCCTTTTGGAAAGTAAAGACAGAGAATTAAACTAACATTTAGCTACTATGACCTTCTATTTATTATGAGTAATCAGATATACTCAATCTTTCGGGGCCCCCTGAGGATGGGGGCCCTGGGCACGGGCCCCGTGTGCCCTTATGGTAAAGACGGTACTGTAGGGACCATGGGGGCCTTTATAGCTAAGGGGATATAACAATGTCCTATCAGTTATCTGTTTCACAGATAACCAGGACTGGTGGCCTAGCCAACATGGTAATCGTCGGTAGAAAACACTAATCGAAACTTAAATACATAGGTTGTATAAAAGTATAGTTCCTTTTTTTATTTTAGCATTAGAAATAAGGTAAACAATCTTGATGTGTCTTTTTATTGAAAAACACGTTTTATAAATAAGTCACGGCAAATGTGTAACAATTATGAATCTAATACGATCATTTATATTCTTCTGCTTTCATAAGTAATAGTTACTGATAAAAAAAAGCGTTTTTCTATTAAAAGACATGGCAAGATCGCTTACCTTCTTTCTAATGCTAAAAAAAACTAACTATAGACATGTATTTTCGTAGTGTCTGTCTTTGCGATACATTTTTACCTTTTGTATGGTGTTTAATGTATCGATGTACGTGTCACCTTGGCTAGGTCCCCCGGGGTTCTCGCTGACCGCTCGACTCATTACAGCTCAGAGGGCCTGCCGCCAAAATGGAAATATAAATTTAGTTATTTGCCTCTTTATCACTCCCATATTCGTGTGATAAAGAGGAGGATAATAACATTTCGGTTTTCGTTTTTCGCGGTAGACCCACAGTATTCAAGCATGTGGAATCACTAGAACTTGAACTGCAAATCCAAACGGCGTAAGCGCCTTACAATTCCTATTAAATAAATGCTTTTTGTAACTGGACTCCTTGGAACCAGAGTGCCATCTCAGGATAAGACTTTTTGAAATTGGAAGGGAGGTATCGAGAAATAACGGTCGGTATACCGTTACCGTTAAAATCGGGTATTAAAAAGTAAGTGCCTTATTGTATCGGTTGCTGGTTAAAAACACGGATGCATTTATGCTTACGAAAACCAAAGTTATTAAGGGGCCCTTTAGGTATATTTCAAAGAATCGGGACGAAGTGTTTAATTTTTTAATAAAATTGGAAATAGAAATAGAAATAGAAATAATTTATTTGCAGAAAAAGGGTACAATAATTATCTTAGGTTAAATGTACATTACATACAATCGTTTCAACTTTTTCAGCTGTTGATAAACAGCATGCAAATTTTTTATACATTGTTAATAATGAAATTACAATACAAATACAAATAATACAAATAATTGGACTGAATCATTCTTTCTAATGATTTCGTGTGACTGGGTAATGTGATGTAGATCCAAATAATAATTTGGTAACAAATAATCTAATCGATTTAAAGACATTTATTCTCATATCAGGTCACTTTACAAGAGATTAATAAAACAAATAACATATTCCAACACATTTTAATACTTACAACTAGTGACGTGCAGTGGGAAGTTTCCAAAATGACGAAATTTTCACACGGAAATATTTCGGAAACTTCTCATATTTTTGGATAAGTAAGGTAAGTTTTTTATTTCCAAAATGAAAGTTTCCTTTGTATACTGTGAAATTTTCCTGACACTACTGAGAACTATTAACAACAATTTTGAAAGTTTTCGTAACTTGTACCAAAAAATTACAACATGCGATTTCAATCAGATATTTTAGTCTGACAGAAACAGGTAGGTACATAGGTACAGTCACCTGCAATAATATGTTACACAACGAAGGCCGCAAAAATATCTGACACGATCTTATTTGTATAGCCATAAGAGCGTGTGACATATTTTTGCGGCCTTCAAAGAGTAACATATTATTGCAGGTACTGTACCTATCGTGTTACTTAATTTAAAACCATACAGTTACCTACCATACCCACCTGTACTTCGACACACTTCATTCAGTATTTCTTATTGAGGTGAGCTAGGAATAACATTTTTCTTCGATACTCTCATAGATATTGGATCGGTGAGAAAATTGCAAATGTAATTCAAAAATAATAGTGTGTTCGTGAATTTATTTCTTACCTCAGAGGAGACTGAACATCAAAATTATGTATACATTAACGTGCTTTGTTTCATGGTAAAAAAGGTTCATAAGAATCATAAGTTTTAAATATTTATATAACATAATTATTGCTGGTGTGATCCTGTTGACCTTGTCTATTTTCATTACATGTTAACCTCCTAAGGCCCAAGGTCCTACCTATGGTACTTATTCAGATCTATGAAATGTAAATCATATTCAATTGGAACAGAGTCGCATTTGTTTTGTTTTGTTAAATTTTCAAACAAAACCAAAATCAACTCTACCCCTGCACTATAGGTTCAAATTTCAGTGGCCAATTCTGGATGTTCCATTTGTATGGTTGGGCCTTAATATTATTTTCGGAATTTGTTTTGGTATTTCAACCTTTAAAGTTGACAAAAAAAAATTTAAACAGACAGTTAGTAGATAGTGTAGATACACTGCCAAGTTTAGGGTTAAATAGTACCTGCACGAGAAACTAATTCTACAAAACGTTTACTACATTTTTACAAAACAATACCATGTTTGCAGAACGCCTGACCGCGAGAGCTCAGCCCAAAACAATCGTGAAAGCAACTTTTTGCCTTTATTTTTGTGGCAGGCGCTAACTTTATTTAATAAACGGTTGGAACAAAGGTTGTCTAAAAACCGCAAGGAAGTTGTAAAATTTATTGTCTACAACTGTATTTTATTTAAGTATAGTCAACCAATTTAAAATTTATTTTTTAGGGTTCCGTACCTAAGGGGTAAAACGGGACCCTATTACTAAGACTCCCCGGTCCGTCCGTCCGTCCGTCCGTCTGTCACCAGGCTGTATCTCGTGATCTGTCGTGATCAGCTGACATTTTCACAGATGATGTATTCCTGTTGCCGCTATAACAACAAATACTAAAAACAGAATAAAATAAAGATTTAAGTGGGGCTCCCATACAACAAACGTGATTTTTGACCGAAGTTAAGCAACGTCGGGCGGGGTCAGTACTTGGATGGGTGACCGTTTTTATAGATAATGGTACGGAACCCTTCGTGTGCGAGTCCGACTCGCACTTAGCCGGTTTTTTCCTTGTTACAGTAACATTGTCATGAGCTAAAGCCTTTTGCCTGGCGTAAAGCCGTTGGATGAGGTTTTTCATTAAACATAACATGATGTCAAGTACCGAGTGTAAGCTGCTACTTAGCGATGAATGGGGGTAGGCAGCTGCCGCAGGATATTAAAAAAAACGTATTAAAACGAGAGGTTACGAGTCCCATGTACAGTCAGCCGCGGAAGACGTTGAGCGAGCGAGCGAGTAGCGGTCACGCACACTACAATAAACATTATGCCTACACATACGCACACAAAGAAATATTATCGGTATGACAGCTCTGCTGATGGGGGGCTCCGACATGGCTAAATTTATCGGTAGCGCCTTCCGATATCGGATGTCGGAAGGCGCCTATGATAAGAACAGGCGCAGGAGAGTGCCATTGGCATCAAGTCCGCCTTTTTTGCGTTATTTATCGTTTTTAGTAATAATTATTTATTAAATGCGCATAAATACAGAGAAACACATATATCTTACATTTTACTTCCTTGCGACATCCGATATCGGATCGGATAATGTGAAAACGCTCTTAGTAGTAAATATAGTTTCGGCACCACGACCGAAACGTTCGCGAGTTTTTCGACCGAAACCAGAGGGCCTACCGCGAACCACGTTCGACGTGTTGCCTCTCTGTCGCACTTGTAAATTCGTACTTAAGTGTGACAGGAACAGGAAGGCAACACGTCGAACGTGGTTCGCGGTAGGCCCTCAGACCGTCGGTTGAAACATGATTTAATTATCCCGAAACCTGCTGAATCCGAAACTTCGGTCGAACAGTATTTTTCTGCTATTTGAGATAGTCATTTCGCCGCCGACTGTACAAAGTAAACAAAATGGGTGCTACAGCGTTCTGTATGCGAAAGGGCAGATTGCCAGCTGGGCTTAGTAGGTCTGTGTTCTTAATATTACACGCTAAATCATGTCAAACGGGCCTTTCAAAAACTTAGAACAGCTTAAGTAAAAAAAAAATAAAACATTGTGATTATGTGGCTTTAAACACCACCACTACCACTATCCATCACAATCTGGGAGTCTACCGCGAAACAAGAAAATCTAGATTTCGTTATCTAACCTTTCTATCACCCTTGCATATTCGAGCGATAAAGAGGCAGATAACTAAATTTCGATTTTCGCGTTTCCCGGTATAGCTGGTTTGTTAGTGCACACCGTTGTATGGGGACCTTGCACTTTGAGACTATGCGCTGAAACTTGGCACAGTTGGTTCTTAGCTGGTCTTGAGCAGATACAGACCGGGAGACATCGAGAGCCACCTCTCATTTAGTGGGGGGTGGGGGGGGGGGAGGGGGGGAAGTTCGACGCTGCCGCGTTTCACTTGGAGCAACATTTCTCTAAAACTATACCTATTAGGGCATTTGATATATCATTTTCGGATAAATTAAGGATTAGGAATTTATTTTTAGAACAAAAACAATGCACTTTCTAACAAGAAAAAAAGCATAAAGTAGAAAAGACTAAAAAACGTATTTTTGTTTTTTTTTTGTAATTACCAATTTTTTTTAAAGCGTTGCAGTAATCTGAAATAGAAAAATATAGTCGTAAAGCCACACTTACTACATTTAAAAAAATATGTGGTTTATTATACAAATCTGTTGATAAATGGGAGATAAAAAATAATATTAAGCGTGGTTCAGAGTGATCTCATATGAAGGTGGGAAGGTTTCTTATAATTTATTCTACAATCGTTTATTTTTTTTAGTTTTTCGTAAATAACTCGTAAACGCAAAAAAATATATTTTACGTAAATAATCTGTTTCAGATTTCTTATAATATAAGTGCTACTTTTTTTCGGTAGGATCAATATTAAAAAAAATATTGAAGGGAGAAAATAAATTCTAAGGTCCCCTTTTTTAGTCATTCGTAAATAACTCGTAAACGATGGCCAATAGCAAAAAATGTTTTATTACATGAATAATTTACATAAAATTTCCTACAAAAAAGGTCATTCAAACTTCTTCGCTAGGATCAATATTAAAAGAACACATTATAAGTAACCTTCCCACCTTCATATGAGATCACTCTTACCCACGCTTAATATTATTTTTTATCTCCCATTCATCAACAGATTTTTATAATAAACTATATACTTTTTAAACGTAATAAGTGTAGCTTTACGACTATATTTTTTGTATTCAGATTCCTGCAACACTTTAAAAAAAAATTTGGTAATTATAAAAAAATCAAAAATACGTTTTTTAGTCTTTTCTACTTTATTCTTTTTTTTTGTTAGAAATTGCATTGTTTTTGTTCTAAAAACAGATTCCTCATCCTTAATTTATCGGAAAATGCCCTAATAGGTAAAGTTTTAATGTTGCTCCAAGTGAAGCGCGGCAGCGTCGAATTTCCCCCCTCCCCCCACTAAATGAGAGGTGACTCTCGACGGCTCCCGGTCTGTATCTGCTCAAGACCAGCTAAGAATCAACTGTGCCAAGTTTCAGCGCATAGTCTCAAAATGCAAGGTGTCGTGCACTAACAAACCAGCTAGGAGGCCCTTGTTAACAAAACCGCCTTGATGCATCAATGTCATATTTTATTGTCTGTGAAAACTTGTCAAAAAACAGTTTAAGGCACAGTATGTATAAGTCTTACAGACACTGCTTATGCTGAGCGGCATCCTATTTGGTGTATGTTTCGCGTTTACGCCAAATAAATATTTTCTATTTCTATTTCTAAGTTACTCTATGGTTTACTAGCCAGCTTAGTGCACTCTGGCGGGTGGCGGCAGAACATTGCATTTTTGCATAAAATATTCCCATTTTCACTAGGTAGGTATAAGTGTTATAAATAGGTACTTTATTTCAATATTTGTGAACACAAATGTTGTTATTGGAGAAATATTTAAATCCCTATCTGAAAAAAAATTGCAATTACACCTAAGTAAGGTACGATAATAAAATGGCGGCGCAACACGGAGGGATTTTAGGATTATCCTTCTTATTATTCGTACAGTAAAATATGCCACGTGATAGCGACACCTACACGGCATTATGTTAAATTTTGTGGGATTTAGAAATATCAAAATTCAAATAGCACGAAATACAGACCTGCTATAGGAATTAGGTAGTAGTAGTAGTTGGTACACTATGGTGCATTTATGAGTTCTTTATAGAGCAAGGTATTCCAGGGCTAGCCTGTAGCCAACTGACGGAGTTAACCGTTTAGGCCTACTTGCACCATCCCACTAACACGACGTTAAGCGGTTAAACCGTTAACCCAGTGTCAAATTGTACTGGTAACCATGGTAACTCCAGGTTTAACCGGTTAACCCTGGGTTAGTGGAATGGTGCAAGTGGCGCTTACACAACACGGATTAACCCGGTGTTAACCGTTTAACTCAGAGTTATCTGACCCCGGAACGCGCAAATGGCTCTTAATACATTTCTTTTCACTTGTATATAAACGAAATATAACTTCAGTTAACGTTTGAACTTAGAACTCATATTATTATAATTTCGAGTAACATTTTTATTTTTTATTTTTTTATTTATTTATTTATTTCCACACTTACAACTATCTTTACAGGTGCTAAACCTAAGACAATAGTGCAACTATTAACATATATAATTATATATCTATCTAACATATGTATATCTCTAATTGATGTTATGTCGCATATAACATAATATGAACAATGTGGACTTAGTGAATTCAGTCAGAGAACACCAAAACAAATCAATGTTCTCGGCGACTAGGTTAAGGGTCCGCACCGCGCGCGTCAGCGGCGCCTTCCCGAGCAGGTTGGTGCGCCCGCGCCGCTCGGCCAGCAGCCGCGGCCGGAGCCGCCGCCACACGTACCTGTCGGGCACGTACAGGCTCACACAGCTCAACACAACACTGTTGTAGGCTTTCCCCCGCAGCAATCGGAACAAGTATGTCGCCAGACACAGCTCTCTGCGCACCTGCAACTCGTTGTATCCCACCATGCCCAGGACAAACAACGTGGGATACATAAGAGGGTAAAAAGGATATACTCCATATTGTCGTAAATACAGAAAACGAATAAATTTATTTTGTATACGTTCGATCATTAACTGGTATTTCGCCTCATGCGGAGCCCAGATTACTGCATTACATTCGAGATTGCTGCGGACGAGAGCATTATATAAAGCCGCAACTGCTCCAATGTTCGTAAAGCTGTGAGACCGACGCAGTACAAAACCAAGCATCCTGTAAGCTTTTTTACAAATATTTTTAATATGATCCCGAAATCTCAAATCAGATGTAAATTTTAAACCTAAATCTTTAACCTCTGTTACTTTTTTTAAATTTTCGGCTTGGATATAGTAGTCGTGACAGATAGGGGTGTGCGCACGAGAAAAAGTAATAGTCACGCACTTGGATGAGTTAAAATATAACTTGTTACTTTCACTCCATAAAACGACCCTGTCTATATCGCTCTGGAATTTGACGCAATCTGCAGCACTATTTATGGGTAAAAATAACTTTAAATCATCCGCAAACAGTAAGCATCCTGCATGTCTGATAATCTGGGGCAAGTCATTTACCATTATAATAAATTCTAAAGGACCAAGGTTGCTTCCTTGACTTACTCCAGACCTCACAACATAAGGATCCGACCTGTGTCCGGCGTACTCCACATACTGCCGCCTGTCAGTCATGTAACTCCCAAAGAATTTCAATAAGTGAGGAGTCAAGCCGACGCCAGCCAACTTTCTTAGCAGGATGTCATTATCGACGACGTCGAACGCTTTTTTAAAATCAAAATAGGCGGCGTCAACCTGGCCCCCACTGTCCACCACTGGCATAATCTGGGACACGTAGCTGAGCAAGTTAGTAGTTGTACTACAACCCGGCCGAAACCTAAAAATAACGCATACATTCTTCTACAGTATTAAAATTATATAGCGGAGTCCAGTCAATGGACGATAGTGACGCGTATAACTGCGGATAGTCTGCCTTAGCAAAGTTCCACCTGTGTTGCGCCTGACCGTCGGCATCAGCGTCGGAGCGGCTCGCGCCCCCGCGCCCCCGCGCCCCGCCCCGCGGCACCGACACCGACACCTCAAGCGGCGGATGGTATGCGTCAACCGGCACCAGCACCTCCGACGCTGCGCGTACGGTAACATTCTCCCCCAATGATGTTAAAACAAGGTCTAATTGTCTATTGTTACAATTTTCTATTTTGTTTCGCTGACTGAATCCACAATAAGTCTGAAAAAATTCAAAATAATCGCTAACATAGGTAGTACAAGAATGTAAGTTGAAATCTCCTACCACCACTACTCGGCTATGCGAAACACATAATTGTTCTATAATCCTAAATAAAAACAAATAATCGCATTCTTTACTATTGGGCGGTATGTAAACAACGCAACACAAAAACAACAACTTATCCCGCTTGTACACATTCGCACAGACGAGTTCGAACACCTTATCGCTCACGGTGACGTCACCCGGCAACTGCACGCTCCTTAGCCCGATGCGCGGTGGGGCCACGAGAAACACGCCGCCTTGTTTTCGTCCATCTGTGCGGTCACATCTGACAATGTTATAGCCCCGCGGTATTATTTCAGCATCGGTAATAGACTGATTGCATCCTGATTCTGTAATTGCAAACAAATCTGCACTTGAGGACGCCAATCCTAAATAAAAAATTTCCAACTTTGTTCGAAGTCCTCGCACGTTTTGGTAATATACCTCAAATGTTTTATTTTGGGATATATTTAGGGTCTCTGGGTTTTCGAAACCACACCCACTCGCTGAACTCGACGCCAGTGGGCCAAACAGTCGGGTCACACAATTGATCGTAATAACTTTCTGGAACACTTATTATGAAAGATGCATAGTCTCTTTCCGTTTTATGTTTTATTTGCTCCACCTTTACTACACAATCATTTCCACATATTTCTTTGACGTATGTTTCTAGTTTTTCTACCGTTACTCCTTTTTTTAACCGCCATACATGCAGATATTTTTTACGTTCTGCACCTTGAATATCTCCCGCGTTCGATTTGGCACCTATTTTTACTTCGTTATTAGGGAACCTACTTCTCCTTTTTTTCCTCTTTGCTTCTTCCCATTCTCCTTCATTACTTTCGATATTTTCCATAATTTTCTCGGTATTATTTATACTTGATAAATCTACCAAAGTAGTGTTGCCCGCTGGCTGCTTCTTATCCGCGCGTGAACTATCTTGTTTAGTGGCCCCACTTTGTTGTGATGACGTAATGGGAAGTTTGGTACCTGCCGCTGGTGAGTTGTTTGGGCGCAATTTTTCTGACACCACGGGTAGATTCTGTGTGGTCACCTTTGCATACGATTGTATTGGTGTTTGTGCACTAGGAGATAAAGTTTGACTTTTTCCTTTAATTTCCATGCCACTAATGCAAGCCTCCAGTTGTTCATTTCTTTTTTTCAATTGTTTTACTTGGTCTTCTAGTTCGCTAACGTTACTTATTTTTTCTTGCGCTACCTTCATTTGCTCGCGTAATTCTTTCAACTCCGATTGATTTTTAATAAACAGATTCTCTAACTGTTTAAATGCTTCCACTTGATTATCCAACCGAATCAAAATCTCGGTCCGGAAGCCACTAAGTGCATCTAATATTTTAGAATCATTTTCATTCAAAGAAACATCCATCTGATGACGATTGCCGCGTATAGTATTAACATTACTCGTAGGAGTGAAGGTCTGGTCCATGATTTTTCCTCTTACCGGTGTATCGTCGCGCTTCGGCCTCGAGCAGGCACATCCTGGGCACAACCACTGGTTCTTGTACTCGTCCGTGAACGTTTCGAACGTCTCCGTCGACAACGCCAAACACTTAAGATGAAACAGTCTTTTACATGCTTCCTTTGAACATTCCATATAGGAAATATCATAAATTAGGTCGTCACAGCCACCACATCGCGACTACATTACATTTAAACGCAAGTACTATTTTTATTTAATTTAATAACTCTCATAGAATATAAACACGTCCGCACTTGCGCGAAATAGCTAATTACTTATCCCTAAACGTTTTCCCTAAACGTTTGCCGTGAGCCGTGAGACCCTCACATTCGTAACATAAATGAATTCTCTGCGTAACGCGTATATTCTCTCGGTTATTACTATAGCTCTCACGGGAGCTGGCGTGTTGAGCTCAGGTGAACTAGGTACTTACGGCTCAGCCACGACATTGCGCGACTGGCGGCGGCGGCGGCGGCAACCATAAGTTGCAGCGAGACAGCGATCGGACCTTACGTTCTTATGGTTGCCGCCGGCCAACCGGTCGCGCAAAGTCGTGGCCGAGCCGTTAGTGCAAAGGCGCTTAACCGATTTAGATGAAATTTGGTATGGAGATAGTTTGCAGCCCGGGGAAGAACAAAGGGTAGGTTTTATCAATCATCATCATCATTCAGACAAAATCGTGGACAGAAGCTAATAGTTAGTTATAAAAAGTTATTTGGTAGAGTAAGGTAAGTACTAGTGCTCGACATGCTAATGCCCAATATATAACACCTTACTGTCACCTCTATTGACAATGACTTAAGTTTCAAGGTGACATGTACTGGGACCGCGTCTAGCACCAGCACGTTTACCGTAACAAGGCAATGTTTGGTAAGGTTAGCAATGTTGAGCATGTTAAGGCTGCCTTTCCACTGAGGCGGAGATGAGAGGAGACGTGCGGGAATCAAGCAATAGCATTGATTGTAATCCAGCACCGGCTAGGATGTGTTGTTTTCTGGCGCGCGAGTCCATACTTGAAGTCGCCCTAGAAGTTGGAGTCACGCGCGAGAACGCAACTCTGTACGGCTACCACCAGTTTTGACATTGACAGATACGCTCGCGTCTACGTAAATTACTTTCTATACATCTCGCTTGCACTAATATGCGAGTACGAGCGAGATGCATAGAAAGTAAGTTACTTAGACGCGAGCGTATCTGTCAATGTCAAAACTGGTGGTAGTGGTTCTGCTCAGGTCTGATCTCTGCCTTAGTGGAAAGACGCTGAAAACAGAACCAATGCTATTGGTTAATTTTCGCACATTTTCTCTGACCGGCTAGCATGAGTTGCGTTCTCGCGCGAGTCCATACTTGAAGTCGCGCTAGAAGCAGGGGTGCGGAACTCCTCCTTTCGGGCATTCTCGACTCCGTTCGGCTCAGCATTGCTCCGAGCAATTATTAGGGGTTGGCACAACTTGACGTCCCTTTCCGTGCACAACCACAGATAAGATAATTACTTGAATTTTGACAACCTTAATTAGCAAAAAGGAATAGTTCCTTGCCATATATTAGAAAGGGTAGCATGATTCGTCCCTGAACCGCTGTCAAACTTCGGTTTTGTAGGAGTGTCCTTTCTGTACGGTATTACTATTATTTATTCTGTGCTAGAAGTATGGAGGCTCATCCCTGCCTCAGTGGAAAGACGGCCTTACGGTTTATCGCAGGCTTTTATAGACGATTGCAGTTCACACGTAAGTTTCATGTGAGGCTCGCACTTTCGGCAAGCGCTCGTAACACGACCTTCGCGACCCTACTAAATTTCACCCAAGTATCATTCTGTAGATCTGCAATCAAGATAAGCGGAGTGCGCCTTATTTATCCTCTAGCCGCCCAGAGACCTATAAAAAGGTCTCCTGTTCCATTCTAATTTGAACTTTGTGGTGACAAACTCAACATTTCATTTTGCTTGGCAAGGTTTGACGTATGGGCGGCTAGAGGTTATATTTTTATTTACATTTTCTTTTTAAACACGACGCCTCTTTATGACCATGTTGGAAGGTGTTGGATTGTTAGGGGACTTATGTTGGGGAAATTGCATGAGGGTTTTTAGGGTAGGCTGGAAAAGGGGCACGTTTTTAACAAGCTTTTATTAGGTCGACCTGTATGTATCTAACTATGTAATGGAGTCTAAGGTAACTAATTTAATCATCTTCCAAGGATCGTAGCGTCATGAAAATTGGCAGCTGTATATATAGTTCTGATGACAATACAATAATATGGTACTGTCGAACTGATCTGATGATGGAGACAGGAGGTGGCCATAGGAACTCTGTGATGAAACAACGCAACCTAATTGTGTTAGGGTTTTTTTAGAATTGTCTCGATGAGTATTAGTTGTCTGTCCTAAGAAAAGTACAGTCAGCGATAAAAGTTTGTACCAAAAATGATTTTTTTGCCAAAAACTTATTAGGTTAACTGGTTGTTAACTGTCGAATCTTAATTTGGAAATGCGATTTTGAGTCATTGTAGGGGTACCTAAACACCTCATGGAAAATATACACTTGCATTACGAATGCGACTGCCATCTGACCTTCCAACCCAGAGGGGAAACTAGGCCTTATTGGGATTAGTCCGGTTTCCTCACGATGTTTTCCTTCACCGACTAATATCTTCTCGAAAAAAAGCTACATTATGTCACCCTTTCGCGTGTAGTAATTAAAGTAAAAGTAAAGTTTTAATGCATTTATGTATTTATTCATTCCCAGATTCCCACCATTGAAGTCACTCACGGATTTCGGTGTAGGAAGGCGATGGAATACTTGTCTTGTCCCCTCGACTACTTTTATAGTGACTTTCAGAATTACCTGAATACTCAACAGTATTATGTGTAGACAAAAGCATAGAATACCTACATACATAGGGGAGACCGAGATGAGTTAAAACAGAGGTAAGTTGAAACAACGTCATTATTGAGAGATAACTGATATCGTGGTGGAAAAAACGATGTTTAGCCGCGTCTTACCACCCACTGGTCCCTCAATATGCGTCCTTATAAAGATTTTATTTATCTATCTATCTATCCTTGCCTCAAGAGGATTATTAAATACCGCAAAATTTACGTTGTTTCAACTTACCTTTGTTTTAACTCACCCCGGTCTCCCCTACATACATCGTTACATTTAGATACGTAAGTACAGATACAAAGGCAAACTCGTTCGATAAAAAATCAACATTAACGAAAAATAGAAGTTATCTTTCGGCATCGGCTGATGTTTGCCCAATTTGCCGAGAAATTGCCTTCAGCATAAACACGGTAAGCTTCATTTGCCTTCTATTTGGCCATGGCGGGTTTTGTCGATCAATTTTCGGGAGATAAATGGGTCATGTCATACGTGCGTAGTCGTAAGGTAAGTACCCCTATTAACGACCCCATTAAAATTGGCATTCATTACCGTGGTATGTACAAAATAGCGTTTAATAAGAAAGCTTATTAACCTTCTTTGAATCTAAGAACACAGAAATAAAGCCTTATCTTTTGACTGTCGAATAAGTATAACACTACTACGAAAACATCACGCAAAAAAGTCGAAAATCGTAAACTAGCGCATCAGGAGCGCAAAATTTGGTTGCTCCATACTAACACGCAACACCTCAAGTAAGTAAACGCGTATTCTATTTAGTGATTAGCGTAATAATGGTAAATATTATGAAAAGACTGAGACTTGAAATTGATTCTTAGTTATTATCTTTATGATTCCCAAATACTTTATTTGCGATATTTGCTCGCCAATAGGAAAAAAATTGGAAATTAAAAACCTCGGTGTTAGGTTCCATTTTCTTAGTGTGACACCTAATTTCGAGGTATACCTCGGTAATAACGGAAACGATATTTTAGATTCGAGCGATCTTATATTCATATATAAATGCACATTTCCTTGACTTTTGATGTTATTGAAATATTTAACCACCTATAAAGCTAAAGAGCTATTAACGTGGTATGAAATCTACGCAAGAACTCTTAATTTTGATTACAATTTTAGACACCTTCTCAGACGTTTTCTTAGAAACCCTTATATGAGAAACTCGTTCAAGTATTGATATAAAAACAGAAGTATGGTTATAAAGTTTATTTTAACGATTGTTTTGTAACATTTGGAATCATCCATATTGATCGTTTAAAAAAATACAAGAAAATTATTTATTTTTATTACTCGTAAATGAGTTTTAGAATTATTTGAATTGAACCGTTTAACGATGATTAGAAAAGACATCACTCGGTAATAAGCTGTATGAGAACCTAATACAGACCTTCATGGCTTCGATATTAATAGGTTCTTAAAATACCTAATTAATACTTTTGATAGTCTTTTGTATACCAGGTACATAAGGGTTCTTAAAATTCAAGGGCCGAAGACAGGCCCGAGAATTTTTAGACCTAATTATGTACCTACCGTTGCACACAATATTTTTTCTAAGGCAGCAAACATAAAATGATATACCGGGTGTGGCCTGTAACACGAGCAAATAATTAAAACATAGATTGTACTCCTCAAACGGTGACATTTTTGTTTAACAACTTTTAAAAATTATGAAGTATTTAGAGTCCCTATTTTTCATACAAAATAAATATTATCTTCAAAGGACGCCATCGCCACGCCATATCATTGTGATTGACGTTGCTTGTCACGCCTTAAACATAACAAAATTCGCAATACATTGCGTCTTAGAATAAACTTTAAAGTGTATTAAAAATCAAACCACAAGTTATTTTTAAAAGTTGCTGAACAAATGTTGGTCAGTATGAGGGGTACAGCCTACAGTTTAATTTTTTGCTCGTATTACAGACCACAGGCTGTATAAAGTCAAAGTAAATATTGGTTTTTAGATCTTTGCCTAGAAGATAGCATTTTTTTTAAATACAACACTTGGCTATTGTGATATTTGTTTTCATATAGACAAAGGACACGGCCCCCTACGCACCGCGCATCAAATGTAGTTGGTTTAGATATCACGCAACTGGCAGTCATTTAATCGACAAATAGAAGTGTTGGAGTAGAAAAATATATTTTATGTTATTTTAATAATAAAATAGACATACAAACATACAACATTAACATTAACTTACACAGATCTTGTATATTGTGTAGAATATAATTCAGATAGCTTTCTGAACGTTTTGGCGCAACTTGCCCTCCACGTCCGGTTAAAATAATTAAGTACCTATTTATTTAAGGTAGATAGATAATAAATTAAACAAGAATTTCGACAGCTTCACGTTTGCTCGTAAAGGGTAAGCCACGATGTTTTTAGCGTTAAAGGAACCAACTAATTTATTTAAAATTCATTAATAAATAAATTCATCAATAAATTTCTTTGTTTTGTTGTTCTTATTATCTTATTTCTTTCATCTTATTGTCCTGTGTATGTGTGTTTTATGGAATAAATGTCTTTCTTCTTCTTAATAGTAGTCGTAGGTATTGAATATACCATTTTTATCCATTATTGTCAAATAAATAATATTTATCATGATTATGGAACTAAAAATGCGACGGGATATCCACCCTCGTAAAAAGGAACCCACATCCGCGGTATTTGGGTAACAGTGGTCCATTACCACGGTAATAGGCGATTTCGACATTTTGGTTTTGATAATTATTTTTTCCTTTATATTTTTCTAAAACAAGGCCAGAAACTAAAATAATATAAACTTTAATTAACAAACTAACATAAAAAAATATGTCTTGGTCCATACACCGCCGGTTTATGCTTAATTTTTGGCTCTTTTTGGAAAACTTGCTTAACCCCCTCGTTAATAGGGGTACTTACCTTACGTGTAGGTAGACTGTTTTATCTAGGTTGTCTATTATGACACGCTAGACCGGGCCGGGGCCGGGCTGGAGCTTCCGCCACTTCGTTTTCTATGGATTTCGTGGTGCTTACACGTGATCACTAAACAGCCGTTATAGAAAATGACATGTCAGACGCCTCGGCCCGGGCCCTTCCCGGTCTAGCGTGAAACATTGGGCCCTTTAAACATTGAAAAGTCGATGTCAGTCATGGATAAGTAATCACTGCAGCTTACTGTACAGTCGCCATCAGATATATCGGAGCGGCCAAGGTGTTCACAATATCTGAACACGCGCTCTAACGCCCTGACAATAGAGGCGTGTTCCGATATATGTGAGCACCTTGGCCGCTCCGATATATCTGATGGCGACTGTACATTCGAACGATACGACCTCCAAACCTTCAAGAAAATAACTTATATCCTTGCATCTTAAAGGGCCGGCATCGCACAGTATACCTACAACCCCTATTGTATTGCGGGGGTCAAAAGGCGACGGTAATCGCTTGCAATTAAAATAAAGAATAATCAAAGGTATACACGTAGAACAAATAGCACACTAGATGGTCTACGATTTCGTTATAACTAACGTTTTATTGGTCGCCGATGGCGCTGTAAAAAATACTTCGTGCAGATTGGTTTTCGTCCCGTTGGTCCCGTGGCGGCGAAAATAAAGAAGTCAGTTTCATTGGGATCGATTCTGGCCATGGATGTGTTCGAAGCGTGTTAAGGACGAAGCACATGGCGAGATTTTGCTTGGTTTGCTTCTACTAGTTAGCGAAAGGTCTTTAGAACACAATTGTAATACTGTCCGCCAATCTGATTTGAAACTTAACGCTCTTAAAATAAGTTACATATTATAAACTGAAATAAATATCATATACTAAGAAAAAGTGACCCAGGCCTCCAGTGCCCCAGGCTGGAATCGAACCAGCGTCCTCTGCTATCGCGGCAGGTGCCTGTGCCATTCGGCCATGCACCGGGCCACAGCGGCATAGGTCGATTTTTTCCAAGTATATGCACTTCTGACTGAAGACTTATGGCGCCCCCTGGCCATCCGCATACATACACATTTAGGTACATATTTTCAAGACGTCAATGTTCAGAATTTCAGATATTTTTGAGCACTTTGGCCGCTCCGATATATCTGATGACGACTGTAAGTTACTCGTTTTCAATTAGAAGCTTTGTTGTCATAAACATAAAGTCGTTTATCTAATAACAATCCTCTGTTGTAGTTGGGGTTGTATAAAGAGTATTTTGATACCCTTAGGTACGATTCAGTTTACAATTACTTGCCCCTAAAGCCATACAAGTTTAACTAATTTAAAATAGTATTAAGTTACTAAAGGTATCCTTTTTATATTTGCAGAAACCTTACGTTTAAAATTAGCCTTTGTGCTAGACGTGATAAGTAGGTATAACTGTATTTCCTTGGAGCTTGGGACGGATGTTAGTGTGGGATGCTACCTGCGTAGACACACTGGCACCGTCCCACCTCCAACGGACTACTGTAAAAGCGGGCGGAGCGGCGGAAAGCGCCGAAATTCTAAAACGTAACAAATATAAGAGCCTCGGTAGAGAGTACCATTTTGTACCATTTGGAGTTGAAACTCTAGGTCCATGGGGTCCCAGCGCGCATAAGTTGTTCGCAGAAATCGCGAAGCGTCTGGTTGACTTAACTGGTGACCGAAGAGCTGGCGGCTACCTCGCACAACGTATCAGCATTGCGATACAGCGAGGAAATGCCGCCAGCATCCTTGGTACAATGCCTCAAGGGCCTATTTTAGATTTAAGCTAGTTATTAATTTCGTTTAGTAGTACCACTGTATATATATATATATTGTATGTAAATAAATGATTAAAAAAAACTGTAACACTGAGTAAATAATTTTAGTTACTACGTAGCATGTTGTGGAAACTGTTTTTGTGTGGTGCATAATTGTTTTCCTTAAAATCTATAAATTGTAAATACAGATGTCAATCACAATTAAAAAATCAACGATGATCAATTCTGGCCAACGTGGGACTCGAACCCACATCCTTGGATTGCCGCCGGTCCAATGCGTTACCAATTCCGCCAGCTGACCATCCTCCTTCCTGTTCCTGTTCCTTTATGTTTTCCATCGTATTTTCACGGAAACGTACGAACGTGTCTTGCTATTTCAGTCAGTCTCGGTACAAAAAGTACTGACGTTGACTGAAGGTGAAGAAGCATGACAAATACGAACGTTTCCGAGAAAATACGAAGGAAAACAATTACGCACTACATCTATAGCAACTATGTCGAAGGTTAGAGTCTGTGCGGAAAGAGAAGAGTCGTAGAATGTATTGGACCCCATAGGCGAAACCTACACGTCAATAAATATTGTGATAATTATCATGATATTTACTTATGTATCTTGGGCCGGATCACAGCACACCCTACACCATCAATACGGATCGCGTCAGTACTGAAGCGTTCTTTGTAAGAGGTAGACGTGATGGACTCTAGACAGAGACGCGATAAATATCGAACGCGACACTACACGCAAGATAAATATCACGATCCAGGATCTAGGATCAGATCACAAGCACTTCCAGAAATCCAGCGAAATATTGTGATCCGTCAATACACTATACCCTACACGTCAATAAATATCGTAATCCGACACTTTATATTGACGGATCACAATATGGATCTTGCGTGTAGGGTTCGCCATAGATTTCACGACTTCGCTTTCCGCACAGACGCTTGGTGCGCGGTTCAAATCCCATACAAAAATAGACATAACGCAACCACGAACTCACGTCACGCTATCGAATGAAATTTACACTAGAGATGGGCCGAATATGGACTTTGCCGAATACGAATATTCGGCGGAATATTCGGTTCAGCTCATACCGAAACGCATATCCGGCCGAATATTCAGTTGGGCTAAACTGCCCAAAACGCTGAAAACAAGTTCAATCAGGTCCACGGTCTGCACTAATAACGTGTTTTTGACCCTCCTCCCGACCGACCGGGAAAGTTTATGAAAAGAAACGGAAACGTCGGAAACGTCTCATACCTGTACCACTACCACCAGTTTTGACATTGACATATTCACTCACGTCTAAGTAACATACTTTCTATGCATCTCGCGCGTACTCGCATATTATTGCAAGCGAGATGTATAGAAAGTAATTTACGTAGACGCGAGCTAATATGTCAATGTCAAAACTGGTGGTAGCTTTACTGATTGCGAAGTGCACCCGCGCTAACTAGCGAACACCCTTAAAAAAATGTTTATTCGGTAAATATTTGGCAGTTCGATCTGAACTATTCGGCCGAATACGAACATTGAAAAATATGCCGAATAATTACCGAATATTCGGCCCATCTCTAATTTACAGTAGGCTTCTGGTAAAATTATTTCACATCATCTATTCGAAAAAGGGCTTTTTCTTCCCTGCTAGGAGGGATCAAAGTGACACTTTTCTTCCCTGCTAGGAGGGATTAAAGTTGTACTTCTCTGTTCTAGGACACATTTTTTTAGCTTAAATAGTGTTTTGATAGATGATAATTTCCTCATTTATTTATTTTATTTTCCTCATAGTTGATGTGAAAAGCAGTATGTGTCACACGGTATCAAAATTATTTCGTCTTGGGCGTTAACACTTTCTAAGGTAGAATCCATCGCTTCATTCAGGATTCAATGTACGCCCTTGACGGAAATATATCATATTGATCCCTTGTAACACAAACTACTATTGTAACTAGGAACCCCATCAACATAAACAGTTTGTGAAGGACTTCCCAATTAATTTCAACTTTACCCAAAACTTTTTACCTAATCTCCATTTCCTTTAACTTCAAAATATCTCCATTAAACTAGTTGCCAGTTAATTTGGGTCGCATATTAACTAATACCTTCCAAGGTTCCGTAAACCTTAATTTGCCTGGGTTGCAAGAAGGACATAAGTTTTTGGGTGTTTTATGGGACGTTGGGCGTTGTGTGTATGTGGTGTGGAATATAATACGTGTAACACCTGTATGTAATAGCGTTAGGAAGTTCGGAAAGGCTTAGTTAGGGACTTACTATTTGAAACTATTCTGCATCGGGTATACAGGATGAGCGATAAATAAGGGCTAGTATGGGAAAATCTGAAAATATTTGTGACGTTCCACGGGAAAAGGTACCTTATGAGGGTTTCTAGTTTCGGAGATATTAAATGTTTTGTAAAGAGGTGAAAAAATGCTAAATTTTTTTTTATTGTGTGATCTGAAACCTTAATGCGTAACGTTTGTTTACCTGTTTTTATTTTTGTTATAAGTTAGTTATAAGCCTAGTAATGTCGTCTCAGAGTTTAGTAGAAAAGGTACCTTATGGAAAAAAGATTGAAAATTCCCAAAAAAACTAGTCAATACGGGAAAAGAAGTTTGGTAGAGAACTGTATTAGCATTCTGCAAAACTAATTTGATAATTTCAGTTCTGGTTGGGGCGCCTCGCAAATATTATAACCGTACATTGACCGACATCACAAATCCAAGTAGACTGCTATTATACCAAAGTTACTCTCGTCAAGTCTTTCTTAACTAGAATGATCTTCATTTGGTTTGGTCGCATGCAGTAAATCAGCCATTGGTTTGCTGAAAAATGCCAATACCCGACGCATTACCTTATGGAATATCTGAGGTCATTGAACCTCAATGCCGCTCATCTTCAATAGCAACCGAAATATATTATTGATAAGAAATAGACGATTTATACCATTACCAAAATATTATTAGTTTATCCTAACTGTTCCATCATCATCATGCCTCATCATGTAACTTGACCACAAGGTACCTTTTCATTACATACAAATTATTGGTCTTTTTTAAGATTATTATGACAAAGAACTAATAAAATTTGGGGCAGTTTAATGTAAATTAATATTTTTTATTCATAAAAGATAAACTGTAATATGATTGATATTTTGTAGTGATGTATTATTAGATTTATTTCCATAAGGTACCTTTTCGTAAATGTATGGAGCAAATACTGTTATTGTTATGTAAGTTTAAAGTGGCATAAGGGGTTAAATATAGTATTTAGTTGGGGTTTTAGGATTTATTTCATTTGAATGACAGAATTTCTTTCATATGTGCTCAGAAAAATTGATTGTGTGTCACATTAAAAGTAAAAATATTCAATTTTGTGATTTTATATGAAAAAGTCAGAAAATACATTTTCACCTCTAAATCGGTATTGTTTTTTACTTAAACTGTCTGTCAGTGTCGTTTTCTAATAGATAAAATTGAAATCTTGCGAGCTCATTGCAATCACTCGTGAAAATGAAATAAAACTTTATTTTCAAGAGATTGGTTAGTATACACATAAATCAGTCGATATCAAAAGTTTCTATTTGCATTACAGAACAAGTCGCAATATTTTTTTAATCTCAGATATATAAGGTATTATTATTTGTAGTCAACTATGTAACTTACTTCAGGAACATAGTTTTTTAGGCGGCTAAACTTAAAACTTCTCTATCGTAAAGTTGCTCATTTCACAACATTATTTTCAAAAAATCATATCTCTGTAACTACGCAACCTAGAAGGTTGATCTTTTATGTTATCGATAGCTTATTTATTGTAGATTACTGGGGTATGCATAACTCCATACCCGCCATAAGGTACCTTTGACCGTGGGACGTCACATTTAAAAGATTGAGCGTTTGTGAAAATGGGGCAGCACCTTATTAGCGTAAAAAGGCAATGTCAAGTTTAAATATTCTTTATTGCACCAATAATTATACATTTTACATACATGTAAAACTACAAAGAAATTTTAACGGAAAAATAGAACCCGGTAACAACAGGCGGTCTTATCGCTAAAAAGCGATCTCTTCCAGACAACCTTTGGGTAGCAGGAAATATAGAACTCAAACAAAAGTCAACAGGTAGTGCACGGAGCGAAATATGGAGACTATTAAACACAAACACACATATTACATACTACTTATATTAGTATTACAACAAAACCTAATACACAAATAAATATACAATATACATAATATATATTTATACTTACATATATACAATATATAAAATGGCACCTTAAGGCAGAGATAAAAAGTATACTTTCAGCTGATTTTAATTTATATATAGTCGTCTTTTACTCACAACACAAGCCTTATTGAGCTTACTGTGTGACTAGGTCGTTCTGGCAAAATTGTCTTAAAACATTTATTCATGTACCTACCTATTTGTTGTACGTTTTTCCGTTCTAGCACTAAAATGTTTTACTTATTAATGAATCGTGGATTTTTTAATATTTTTATAATCTGATCTGTTCAACGGTTATGTTTTTCCCTTGTTGCCCCTTTAAAATAATAACCCTGTATAGCATAGATTCATGCTTAATTATGTAGGTACATGTGTATTAAGAGAGGACAATAGAGGCTCCCTAGGCGGCTGTTATGTCCGGGCCGGGGTACTAAATCGGTTATAATGCATATTATATATACAGCGTATAGGTATAGCTATATCATTGTACCATCGTCCAATGTTAACTGAGAATACATGCATGAAAAATATTTAATAATACTTGTTCAATATACAGTATACACGACACGACACGTTTAACAACACAAACAGCCCGATTCGAACTTTAGGATACTTACGTCAAATATTATGACTAGATACGATATGGATTAGATATGTCAGTGTCAAAAGTGACGTTATTGTTTGAAGAAATGTCACTTTTGACACTGACATATCTAATTAGTAATCGTAGGCCCTTGTTAACAAACCGCCTTGATGCATCAATGTCGTATTTTATTGTCTGTGAAAACTTGTCAAAACAGTTTAAGGCACAGTATGAATAAGTTACTCTATGGTTTACTAGAGGCGCACTCTGGCGGCAGAACATTGCAGTAAAACTCCCTATTACAATAAAATGACTTCCTTTTCTATGATATCGTAGTATATTAAAAGGCCCTTTGTTTTTTTAGTACCTATTGTGTTCCAATATTCGTTAAATGGGGGGCAAACAGCTATTAAAGGCACAATCGACGAAGCCTTCCTTCGCTAACTTTGTTTTGAGCCTTCGAGATTCAGTACGGGGAATACAGGGTGGGAGAGAGCAGGGGACGGTTCCGTATGGTTAATAAATATAATTAACTATAAATGTTCACGCATCGACGGTACGCCTCAGATTACAAATGTTTTATTCGAATCAATAGCCGTCTTGGTCAAATATTTACAGTATAAAAAAATATATCACATACAAAGCATGCTTTGTGTAACAATACAATTTTAAGATTACATCAGTTTTATTGTACACAATTAATAAATACAAAAGTGCATGGTAGATACAGAATTCTTTTTATTAGGTATATCCATAATAAGGGAAAACTCATGTTTAACTTTTTTACCCACTGCAGCTTTGAACATTTTACGCGGGCCGTAAGTTGGTAGTACGCGGAAGAAAAAATCTTGAAATTAATTTCTATTTCGCGGATGAAAATATCTTGAAATTAAATTCTATCATTAATCAATTATATACTCGTAAGCTAGGCTTTGTTGGTGGCATAAAATGTTATCGGAATGACAGATGCTACGAACTGGCATGTGACCATTTCCATACATTATTTAAGTTCCAATTGGCGTTTCTATCAAGAATTCTTGGCTAAGCCCCCTGATTGCGACGGCTGGCGGGCCAGATCTGGCCTGCAAATCTCAGTTTGGAGACCCCGCCTGCTATAACGTATGCATGGCTGCCGCTTCCCGTATAATTTTGGTGAAACTCAAACTGCTATCACAAGTTAATATCCTGCACTGTTTAATGGAACTTCCGAGCAAACGTATGTCTTTGTCTTTTAAATTAATTTCTCATTTACATATCCCTAATTAAGTTGCTGTTTGTCTTCGAGTTTAATGGGAGTTTTGATGGTAACGCGACGGTAAAAATTTATGGAATGAGTTTCGACGGTAACGCGATGGTAATTTTTTTTAGAATAATTATTTTTAAATGTGGTCAATGGGTGAATTAAATATTTTAAGTTGTTATTCTCGTCAGCGACAATAATAACACAGTTTGTTAGAAACTCTTGTATCACGTTATACTATCGTGCTTAGTGGAAAGGGTTTATAAATACATACCACAAAAATGCATGTTTTATAAATTTAAATGCCAACATTTAAAGTAATAAACCATGGATTTAAAGAGTGATTTAGATGAACGTAACCATGGCAAAGAATGACAAGAAAAAATTGATTTCAACCCGTATGAAAATTTACCCTGTATTAAAAAAATTATACCTTATCAAAAAAATAAACAGGGTGGCAACTCTAAATTAGCCAATCCCCATTTAAGTTTGATAATCTACCACATTTACCTAGTTATATAAGAATATTCCCCTAAGTCCTACTCACCGAGATTTCAATTTAAAAAGTAAAGCTTTCCCATTTCCCCGCGGAACGCTAAAAGCCGTAACCATTTTTTCACCCCATCAAATTGAAGGGTGATGGGGTGGTTGGGAAATTGTTTCAGCTTTTACCCCGTCACCCTATTACGTGGCGTAGTTAGGCAACACAAACTGCCAATAAGTAATTTGTTGTACATGGTTAAAAATATAACTCAATAAGCAGGGACGGAATATACCCTAATGCCGCCCACCATACAAAATTAATGCTAAGGACACACATTTATAGACGGGTCTATCGCGAATTTATTTTCTTACCTTTATTTACCGACGATTCGACACAGTAGGTTTCACTGGTCGTGGTCGCGATAGACCCGTCTACAAATGTGTGTTAATATGTGTTCAAAACGCGAAAGTTTTAAATATTATAAATTACCTATATTATAATGCTAAGGAAGTTAGAATCTAGTATTTAAATTTATTAACAAAAAATAAAAGTACATATTAACAAAATAATTAAACTAAACATTAAAATCTAGTTGTATTTCAATAGTTAGATGATTTTAGGAGACAAATGGAAAGCTACTTACTTTCTTCTTCCTCGCGTTATCCCGGCGTTTAGCCACGGCTCATGGGAGCCTGGTCTGCTTGACAACTAATCCCAAGAATTGACGTAGGCACTAGTTTTTACGAAAGCGACTGCCATCTGACATTCCAACCCAGAGGGGAAACTAGGTCTTATTGGGATTAGTCCGGTTTCCTCACGATGTTTTCCTTCACGGAAAAGCGACCGGTGAATATTAAATGATATTTCGTACCTAAGTTCCGAAAAATTCATTGGTACGAGCCGGGGTTTGAACCCGCGACCTCCGGATTGCAAGTCGCACGCTCTTACCGCTAGGCTACCAGCACTTCTTTGTTGTACACGCAAAAGATACCTTCTTTGTTGAAATGAAAGTTGACATTCCAGTCTATTATGGAAGTAAATTCGTGTACCGAATTTGAGTTGACTCGAACATTAACTGACTTGAGTTTGGTAAAGGGGGTGGGAGGGGGTTTGTTACGTAGGTTGATTGATCAATCTTTTGGTATTTATATGGCAATATACATTTTAATGTTCAATGACACTTGATATCGTTCCATACCCTTAGTTTAAATTTCGTGACGTACGCGTTTGCGTTAAGTCTCATTATGTATGCGGTTTTGAGTTACCCAAACGCCCCGCTTGGAGCGCTGTTCAAAATCTCATACAAAAATGAGCATAACGCAAACGCGAACGCACGTCACGCTGAGCGTTTCTTTTATTTTTTGCCTTTTTTATATATCTATTTGTGACCTCTTTTGCCACTTTTGTGTTATTTCTAGTCAGAATCGCGAGTTCCTACGATCCTAATGGGATAAAAAATTGTCCCAGAGTTTTTTTCGTACTGTGTTACCGTTTCCCCATATACTTTCTATGGCGGTAACAAAAAGGAAAGTTTGAAAATGTATGGAAATTTTAGAACACTTTTTTTTCTCCTATCTCGCTCGCGGCTCGCGATCCTGACTATAAAAGTGGCAAAAAATAAAAGAATCGCTTATAAAAATGGCAAAAAATAAAAGAAACGCTCAGTTAAACACTCAACACATATTTCTAACCTACAATATCGGTAGAAACTTGCATCCCGGTGCATTTCTCTGATTTTTGCATCAAATATGCAACTTATTCCATTTCAATTCCCTCTTGAAGACTGTTAAGGCGGGTCCATTTCCTGAAACTTGGAATATTGAATTTCATGCAGCCCCTAAACTTTCAGATTGCGTCTATCGCTTGCCAAGGTACCAAAGTGCTTTGGGTTTCGACACATATCTTATCTACTTACAATTTGGCCTTTTGAGACGAAAAAAAAAATCTGTACCGTAAAATGGGGTGAGTTGGGTGAAATTTGACTTTCAAACCTCGATAAAATTTTATTTTTACATGTGAAAACTGAATGGTGTATAATAAATATAATAATAAGTGGTTCGGACACTTCGGACGTTTGTATTTTAGTTTGTATTTTATTTTGGGTAGTTCCATTTCATAACTTTGACGATAAAGAGGAAAACCCACCTCACCCCGTAGTGCCTCGTATTTGGGGTGAGAGGGTTTTTCATACAAAGGTGATTTTGGAAGATTGTTGGATCGATTTTTTTTATTATGCGTATTACTATAGCCCCATTTTAAATTGGAATACATTATTTTTGTAGCAGTAGCCTTAAAATCGCTTCTCTCCCCATTCATAACCCAACTCTCCCCGCGAAACCTACTCACTCCGTTTTACGGTACCTATCGGCAGTAGACGGTTGAAGAATAATAATGGTGATATTTAGAATTGAGAACTCACAGCAGTTTTAGATTGTATCAGATTGTATGTACTTTTGATCGCGATTTATCTCTATTTGAAATAGATTTGAAATAGAAAATTATTTGCCAGAAATGTGATAATCATCATGAAATGTGTCATGTGTAATGTGATTTGATTAAAAGTATTCCAAGGTGATATTAGATTAGTACATTATTGTCGAGGCTCGAAAGTAGCTACTTGCAGGCTGAGGATTCGTATTAAACGGACGACCTTGGGAGTCCGTTTAATTGGATCCGAAGCCAGCAAGTAGCCTTCCAGCCGAGTCATATATAGTGCTTTTCTCAAAAATGGTGCAAGAAATATAAATATCATAGAAATATTTTACAGAAGCAACGTTCTTACGTATATATTTTCACAGAAATAAGTAGAAACAATTGAAAAAATCAGCTTTGCCGCCTTTTTATTTTTTTTATAAAAGAATAGAAGTGTATTTTTCTGCCGAAAATACGCCACCCTATGTATATGAGACATCTAAATAGTAGCGGTACCAACATTATAATTATAAGCACTAATAATCTGTTTGGCTGTTTAATGGGCCTGTGCCTTCATTTATTATGGCCATTTCAACTTTTAAAAAGTTTGGAACTCGACAAATAATGGAATTTGTATGCAACATTGCAGTCCCAACATCGAGACTGCAATGTTTTTAACTTTTTTCTCAAACATGCAATGAAATATTGATGTTATGTTCCTTATAATAGGCTGCGAAGTATGACGTTTCAGGTGCGGCTAGGACAAAAGATCGTTAATGGAATTTCATACACATCTTGCAGGCCTAGGCCGGCAAAGTCCTCTTTTTTAATTTTCATTTCACAGATATTTGTGACACAGCATCGTGGCATTCATCCATTAAAAAAAACTAGAGGCAGTATTTGCTTTATGGTTTGTAATGACACTCTGCCACTACGCCTATAAAAAAAAAAAACAAAAAATAATGTTTGCTATAATTTGCAGTTTTATTTGTATAAAATCAACATGAACTTAATAAATAATACATTCTATAATTTTAAATTATAAATTTAACTACACAAATAAAAACATTTAAAATATTTCATCTAAACGTTAGCGGTAAAAAGGTCTACTCAAACACGCGTAGTTATATTTTTTTCTCAAACATGCAATGAAATATTGATGTTATGTTCCTTATAATAGGCTGCGAAGTATGACGTTTCAGGTGCGGCTAGGACAAGAGGTCGTTAATGGAATTTCATAGACATCTTGCAGGCCTAGGCCGGCAAAGTCCTCTTTTTTAATTTTCATTTCACAGATATTTGTGACACAGCATCGTGGCATGCATCCATAAAAAAAAAACTAGAGGCAGTATTTGCTTTATGGTTCGTAATGACACTCTGCCACTATGCCTATAAAAAAAAAAAACAATGTTTGCTATAATTTGCAGTTTTATTTGTATAAAATTAACATGAACTTAATAAATATAGCTGGTCAAACCAATTTGTCAGTAAATAGGAACAAACAAAACTATACCCATCCTTTTCTTTTGGGTGCTAATACTAGTGTAAGACAAAGATAGTATGATTCTCTCTATCTATGTTTGAAATTAGACAGTCCTTTGACACACTATAATACATTCTATAATTTTATAATTTTAAAATATAAATTTAACTACACAAATAAAAACATTTAAAATATTTCATCTAAACGTTAGCGGTAAAAAGGTCTACTCAAACACGCGTAGTTATATTTTTTTCTCAAACATGCAATGAAATATTGATGTTATGTTCCTTATAATAGGCTGCGAAGTATGACGTTTCAGGTGCGGCTAGGACAAAAGGTCGTTAATGGAATTTCATACACATCTTGCAGGCCTAGGCCGGCAAAGTCCTCTTTTTTAATTTTCATTTCACAGATATTTGTGACACAGCATCGTGGCATTCATCCATTAAAAAAAACTAGAGGCAGTATTTGCTTTATGGTTCGTAATGACACTCTGCCACTACGCCTATAAAAAAAAAACAAAAAACAATGTTTGCTATAATTTGCAGTTTTATTTGTATAAAATCAACATGAACTTAATAAATAATACATTCTATAATTTTATAATTTTAAATTATAAATTTAACTACACAAATAAAAATATTTAAAATATTTCATCTAAACGTTAGCGGTAAAAAGGTCTACTCAAACACGCGTAGTTATATTTTTTAAATTGTTATGGAGGTAAAGTTGAAAAATATTCATTCTGTTTTATTGGATTTATGGTGCGTTGTTGATTTTTTGACTTTAATATGAGTTCCGACGAAATAATGAAATTAATATTAATTGTAATTTAGGCGTTCGAAATGGCAGCGTAAGCAGAATTGATTTTAATTACTTGCTGCCTCTGCCGCCAAGTCAAAGACGAAGTATGTATATGGTTGCTTATGGCAATTTATTATTTGAGAAACTAAGAAAAATGGCTTACAGTTTATTAGAAACAGTTTTGTGTCATATTTTAAATGAATGTAACTACAAATTCGTCAACACTGTGGAAATTATACTTATTTACTCCGTGCATAAAGCAACTATGTATGTAAAACATGATATCAACATGAAATACTATGTAAACTTATGTGACGAAAACGACAGTCAGACGGATACAAGCTATGATCTTTTATATGTAGATATGCCATACACTAACATATCAAGCGAAAAAAATGATGCTAACCAATGCTGCCAACGTCACGGCAGCATCAGTTACAATTTGTTTACAACTTCATACGCAAATGCGTAAAAGAGACGGCACAATTAAAAGAAAACCTAAGTAAAAAAGAGACGGCTAGTGTTTGTCACTTGCGCGTAAATTTGGTAAATCAGTGATACCACCATAACGCGACGGCAAATAGTGGAGATGGCGCGAACCGTAAAACTTATTAAGAAAAAAAATATCAAAGAATAAGATGTTTGACAGAAGGTGCAAATCATTTTAGTGCAGTTCTATGTAGTAATGTACTCGCTACCGAAGTAAAAAGTTTTCACATTTAGTTATGTAAATAAAATATATTATATACTTATCATTGTTACTTTTGTAATGTATGGTGGTTAAAATTTCACCCCGTATTTTTATATTTTATATGTACTGGATTATACCTATTTCGTGAATACTATTAATAACATTCACCTTCCCTTTGATCAAGTGATATATACTGGTACTAGCACAGTTCATACGCAAATGTAAATAAAGCGGTAAAAATATATAACTATGTAAATAAACAATATTCCTTTCCACGAAGCCGAGTTAAAAAAAAGCAAATTCAATAACAACAAGACCTTTTATTTTACTAACAATTTTATGTTATAATAATTGTTATTGTGTGAGAAAATGAAATGCCTAAAAAAAATACTTTTGTATAATAATTTTGTAGTAATCTTTGTATAAACAGCAATATAGGTACCTATTTACTTAATTGACGCGACCCCGACAATAATAATCTTTAATTTGCCAATTGTTGTAATTAATTACAAGAAAAAATGCGTGCAAGTTAAAAACTATAATATTACAGTTGAAATTTACTTCTCTTATTTGTACGACAAGCACCAAACAATGAATGCAACTTACCATGACACCTCTGCTATGATAATCTATGTACGCAGTTGGTGCGTCCTTGTCATTCTCGCTGATAAGAACATAAACTTATCTCTTTCTGTCAGCCAGCGAAAATGGCGGCCAGCTTTATTTCTTTCAAGATTAAACAGAAGAAAAACGGATTATTTCAGCTTTTACTTACGAATGATATGTGACGCCGTCAATTTTTTTGCGCTTCCGCGGATAATTTGAGCATTTCAACATAACGCAGGTCGGCATTTTGTTGCTTAATACACGTTATTTGTGGAAAAGTATTAACCGGTGTACACTTCGCGCTTGCGTCAGGCAGACTGAGACAAACTCGTACACATGACACGAGGTGAGTGCTTCAATTTTGGAACGTGTATAACACATCTTCATATAAAAGATCATAGGATACAAGGCGAAAAAATCAAAGATACATGAAAATATACGGGTAGTAAAAATACACGACTCGTGTAAAACATACGCGTGATAATGATATAGGTACGGTGTTGGTTATATTTTGGGTGTAGTTTACTTTTAGTTTTTTCTATAAATAAAACTTGGGTTTCGTGGATTTTTTATTTTATTTATTTCATTGCATGTTTGAGAAAAGCACTATACATACCTCGGCGGGAAATGGGGTTGCCCGCGCTCAGACCTATCCGGCCTTGCTTCGCTCGGCCGTCTATATGTCTTCGGCCGGCAACCCCTTTCGTCCCGGCCTCTGTAGTAATGTATTATTAAATTGTTATGGAGGTAAAGTTGAAAAATATTCATTCTGTTTTATTGGATTTATGGTGCGTTGTTGATTTTTTGACTTTAATATGAGTTACGACTAAATAATGAAATTAATATTAATTGTAATCGTAGGTGTTGGAATTGGCAGCGTAAGCAGAATTGATTTTAATAACTTGCTGCCTCTGCCGCCAAGTCAAAGACGAAGTATGTATAATATGGTTGCTTATGGCAATTTTATTATTTGAGAAACTAAGAAAAATGGCTTACAGTTTATTAGAAACAGTTTTGTGGCATATTTTAAATGAATGTAACTACAAATTCGTCAACACTGTGGAAATTATACTTATTTACTCCATGCATAAAGCAACGATGTATGTGAAACATGATATCAACATGAAAGACTATGTAAACTTATGTGACGAAAACGACAGTCAGACGGATACAAGGCGAAAAAATCAAAGATACATGAAAATATACGGGTAGTAAAAATATACGACTCGTGTAAAACATACGCGTGATAATGATATAGGTACGTGTTGGTTATATTTTGGGTGTAGTTTACTTTTAGTTTTTTCTATAAATAAAACTTGGGTTTCGTGGATTTTTTATTTTATTTATTTCATTGCATGTTTGAGAAAAGCACTATACATACCTCGGCGGGAAATGGGGTTGCCCGCGCTCAGACCTATCCGGCCTTGCTTCGCTCGGCCGTCTATATGTCATCGGCCGGCAACCCCTTTCGTTCCGGCCTCTGTAGTAATGTACTATTAATATTTGATTGACCATAAACTACGCGCTTCACGACCTATTTATTAAACGGCAAAGTCGACTTTGCCGTCCATTTTTGAGAAAAGGTACTTTAGGGGCGTTGGTTCATCCGCTACTATTGATGCTGACAGTACCTGCTTTGTACTTTGTGTTGTACAGTCACCTGCAATAATATGTTACTCAACGAAAGCTACAAAAATATCTGACACGATCTTATTTGGGGCTGTCCATAAATTACGTCATCGATTTTTGACGATTCTTGACCCCCCCCCCCCCTATAATCATCCAAAAATCATGCTTCAAATGACCCCATTTCCTCCTACTTCATGCTACCGTCATCCGATGTCCAGACCCCCCCCCCTAATTTGAAATGACGTAATTTATGAATAGCCCCTTTGTAGAGCCATAAGAGCGTGTCACATATTTTTGCGGCCTTCGAAGAGTAACATATTATTGCAGTACTTTGCATATATCTATGTACTTTAATCAATTTAATATTAAAATCGAAACGGCTTAAGTTATAACGCCAAGTTCGAATTTCCAAATCCCACGAGGATCACGCTATTCGAGCCAAGGAAAAAGCCGTTGCAACATGCCGGCTGTGTGTTGGCCCGTGGGACGGAAGTTTCACTTACCTATCAAACAACGTGTTCCTATTGCTTGTGCGAATAGCTTCTTCTTCCTCGCGTTATCCCGGCATTTTGCCACGGCTCATGGGAGCCTGGGGTCCGCTTGACAACTAATCCCGAGACGTAGCACTAGTTTTTACGAAAGCGATTGCCATCTGACCTTCCAACCCAGAGGCGAAACTAGGCCTTATTGGGATTAGTCCGGTTTCCTCACGATGTTTTCCTTCACCGAAAAGCAACTGGTAAATATTAGATGATATTTCGAACATAAGTTCCAAAAAACTCATTGCATACGAGCCGGGGTTTGAACCCGCGACTTCCGGATTGGAAGTCACACGCTCTTACCGCTAGGCCACCAGCGCTTCTTGTGCGAATAGCTGCAAATTCAGATATGTATAGCCTGTCAAGCAATTTACATCAGTAAAAAAAGCGGCAAATTTAAAAAATGTAGGGCGAAGGGTTCCCATAGAAAATTAGAATTCGCGCCTTTTTCTACTGACAAAATTGTTTGACCGGGTACCTATAATTAGGTATGTGATGTAACTTTGTTATCCGTTATAAGGGACATGGGGCTCGCAGAAGTATTTTCCATTTGACGACCGGTCTGGCCTAGTGGGTAATGACCCTGCCTGTGAAGCCGATGGTCCCGGGTTCGAATCCCGGTAAGTGCATTGATTTGTGTGATGAGCGCAGATATTTGTTCCTGAGCCATGGATGTTTTCTATGTATATAAGTTATTGTATATTATATTTGTTGTTGTCTGAGTACCCACAACACAAGCCTTCTTGAGCTTACCGTGGGGCTTAGTCAATTTGTGTAAGAATGTCCTTATAATATTTATTATTATTTATTTGTCGCGATCTTGAGCGGCTACTTCCAGCTCTTTCCAGCCGAATCTGAGCCATAATCCTCCTCTTGTATTATATAAAATGATAAAGTATTAAATTGAAATAGGATATGTTGTTCAATAATTTAGATGTTAAAATAACTTTTCATCACATCAGCTCGGAAAGGATACTTTTATACTTCAAAAAATCTATTGAGAAAGTTGCATTTTATCCACAAAGTTGGTGCAAATTTGGCGTTGTTTTCTCATTGACAGGTAGAACTTAACTTTTAAATGTTGATTTAGAATGATACATATTCAATAGCGTTCATTTGGATTTGATTTGTCATGTTTTACACTTGTTTTTTTTTCTTGGCGTTGGTGTGTTAAAAAAAAAAAGTGTTTTGCTCGGTAGCAAAGTAAGTAAGCAAAGAAACCCTTGCAAGGCTCAAGATTCCACTTTTCGAGAAGGGGGTTGAATACGAATTATTTGCGGCAGCAATACAGTCGGCAGGCAACGCTGGGGTGTAGTCTGCATACCTTATGTTACCGGTACCTTAATTCTGGATATGAATATATAATTTTTCTTCGCCCAAGTGCTCGTTGGGCGTTAGGAATACAGCCAGAAGTTTCTTTATTCTATTTCATATGTAATGTAGACTGGAAAATGTGATAGAATGGATGGGAATGGAAACATTGAGTAAAGGTTAACAGGAAGTGATTTCAGGAAGTTTTGCAGTAGTATACTTACTTGGTGTTTTATTTCTTTAGCGCGGGTCTTGGAATACCTACACAGTTTTGTACTTATTTTATTTTATTACTAAGTATGTACAATTTACACAGCATTGCAGTAACCAGTTTAAACCGCCAAAACACCGCACCCATACAATTGAAGATACGTATTCCTTTTAAAACGACGTTCATCTTTTTTAAAAGGCCGCTGTGTATAAAAAGCGTACGAAAGCGCTACACAGAGGTTAATAGCAAATAAATATATTTAAATATTCCTCATTCATTTTCATTTTACGAATTTCTGGTATACTTAGCAAATGATTCCTAAAACACCACATCTGGTAGAAATATAGGTACCAACCTACACAATAGAATGCAGGTAACATTTATATTTCGTGAATATCGATTAATAAGTAAGTAAGTACCTACAATTTTAACTGGAAATTAATTTTCCAACAGGCAATATGGAGTAGGGTTTACTTTTTTGCACTAATCTCTAGTTACTTTATCATAAAAAAAGTTTTTCGCTGTAAATATACGAATCAACCGCATTTATTCAAGCAGAATTTAAAATACAATCATAATAGCATAATCTCGTTCGCTCGGTTAAAACCTTTGGTTAAAACATTTTTTCTCCTCATTATTTCTCCAACAACGAATTAAAAATACGATAAAACTTATAAACGTTAAACCAAATGGCTTGAGTTAAAGTGGAACCACGAGAAAACAAATCTTAATAGGACGAAATCCTCGTTAACGTGAAATAAAATGCTATTCGGTCCAAAGCGTTGATTAACTCGAAATATTAAACTTTATGAAGCCGAAATTGACTGATAACTCAGTACACTTTCCATGTCCATAGTTCGAAAAATACTCATATTTTAACACTGTTATTATCTCGAAGTCTTTATATTATATACCTACATATATATTTTTACATAAGTATATCATAAATATTTCCAGTTTAAAACGAATTAACCAACACAAACTGAACAAAAGCATACATAAACTTGACGACAAAAGCTCCACTCCTAACACCATAAGACTAAAATTCGCAAACACAGACTTTAGCGTTTCCCTTAAGATTCATGCTATCGAGGTTCCACTGTGTTTAATAAAATGTAGCAGTTTTATTCCGCTTTTTCTATGAAAAAGGTCAAGTTTCAAAATAACAGACAATATCACTTACGTCATTTCAAATAAACAGTGAAAAATTGTGAAGAGAGTTTAAGAAAACAATGGCGCAGGCGTTTCGCGGATTTATGAGGTGTCAAATGGGGTGCGGATTTCATTGTGGCGTTTTTCACCGCTCTAACGTTCTGTAGATTTTTCAATGGAAGAATAAAATGTTTCTGTTTCGTTTGGTTGTTATTATTATGCTTAATATTGAGGAAAACGAGGAAAAAACGGTAATTTGATATAACTAGTTGCCAGGTAAGAATATCTAATTATAGAAATGTCTGTCATTTTGATTATCCTCTTACGCTTTGTCTATCCAAATAATGATAAAATACAGTTGTTTGCCTTATTACTTATTTCTACACATAATATAATGAGAAATAAAAGTAGAAACAAACAGAAATATAACAGAAGTTACGTAATTATGAAGCTTTATCTTTCTAAGCAGTTGAAACGAAATATTACTAATATTTTCTGAGATAAAACAGAAACAGTATACCGAATAAATGTCGCGGTTTATCTAGATTAAGTAACAAACGTCCAAACTTCGCCAAGAAGTTAAAAGTCTCCACGAAATATAGCAGAAATTCCATTTTCAAAAATCCGCCCATAGTTTTAAACGTGCGTAAATCAAACTTATTTATTTCACCTGAAACCGTTCCGCGCGAACAACTTTTGTTTCAAATATAACTTTGCGGCCAGTTACTTTTGATTCTGACTTTCGAATTTCGAATGCTGAGCATCAATAACTACCTAACGGATTATTTCCATATTCAATTTTAGTGTACTGCGGTTTCACAGTTAAAAACTCAATAGGTACATATTTATATAGGCAACCTATACCTGGTTTGTTAGTGCACACCGTTGTATGGGGACCTTGCACTTTATGACTATGCGCTGAAACTTGGCACAGTTGATTCTTAGCTGGTCTTGAGCAGATACAGACCGGGAGCCGTCGAGAGCCACCTCTCATTTAGTGGGGGGGAGGGGGGAAGTTCGACGCTGCCGCGCTTCACTTGGAGCAACATTTCTCTAAAATTATACCTATTAGGGCATGTGATATATCATTTTCGGATAAATTAAGGATGAGTAATCTATTTAAGAACAAAAACAATGCACTTTGAAACAAAAAAAAGATTAACGTAGAAAAGACTAAAAACGTATTTTTGATTTTTTTATAATTACGACTTTTAATGGAGTAAAATTGCTAATTTCCCACTACGGAGTAGCCATTAAAGCATTGCAAAGCCAACATTCTTTTAAAAATAATTTTCATAAAAATCCATAAAACAGTTAAATAAATAAACATTTGAAAAGCTTACGTGAAACGGATCAGCATTTGAATACTTTCTTTTTAATTCAAGTAAAAATGTCCTTAATAAAAAATAAAAAGCGAGCCCAGAAAAAAAATCAAATTAAACTACAGGCTTCATGAGCTCATAGGCTCATTCATGCCTCTTTCAACTTCCTTAAAGGAACGTGTAAATAGCTATTGGTGTGCGTAAAATGAAACAGCTTTTAAAAAAACTTTTTAATCGCGTCGGGACTACGGGCTTTGAGCAAAATGCCAACAAAATATTTGCTTAAGAAAATACGGCACGGAGTTTACATGAGGGTTAACACTGTGTGAATGTTTTGTTAAAATGCAATTACAATGTCTTTATCGAGGTTCTATAGTTATGTATAAATATAGCAAGTAGATTTTTTCTTTTTTGCTAAACAGATATAAACTTTCGAATTGTTAAGGACCAAACATGTAATTACCTCACATGGAGTATATTAATTAATGGAATACCCCTACTCGATCTCATCGAGCTCGATATATGAAAAACGTGTTGAATCTGTCATTGTTGTGATCCCACTATGAGTGAAGTGCGAGGTAAGCGAGCTCTCAGTCACGGGGTCGCCATGTAATGTGATATCGGTGAAATGATAATATTTATCTTTGTTTGTCTCGGTAAGCGAATGAAAATCATCCAATCATACAATATAATATTATATAACTGTGTAGTATCAAAAGTATACAGGATGGTTTTCGAACTGGTGCCTAAAATATATTTTTTCATAATTTTACAGCTGTGGCAAATTAGACGGGGGATTTTAGAACGTTAAAAAAAAAGGTTTGTTTAACGGTAATCCTGAAAAGTTACACGTTTCTGATAAAAACAAATTATGGCTAACATAAATGCGGACAAACAATACAATAAATTATGACTAAAAACTTTATGGGAAACATAGAGGCCCAGCCAAGAAATATATAAAAATGTCGTACATCATAATAAATATCTGGAATGAGTGCAATCTGTCATTGTTATGAGGGCATTATGAGCCGAGTGCGTACTCCATCACTCTGTCAATCTCCATGGAAATCATGCGTTGATATCCGGATATGAGGCTTATATACTTTACTTATATATAGGTACTCTGTTTATTGATTGCCATGGGTGATGTGTGATGTAGGTTATTTTTTATGATTACATATGTAAAACTATAGGAAAAGAAATATTGCCTTTGGTTACCGCGATAGAGTTGGACAGCAGTGCAAGTTTTATTTATACGTCATAATTTCATAGAAGTTTGACGTAAATAACACTTGCAGTGCGTGTGCTATCAAAATCGTTGCAGACTTCCCTTGGTTTCACTCTAAAGGCATGTACGGAAAATTACACTTTTTCACAGAAATAATAAATTAAAAACTATCAAAACAAAATTCCTTTAATGTACGCTATAGACTGTATAATAAAACTCACTCAACAAAGGTAACAATGAGCTGTCAGTTTTCAAAGACAGCCGGCATGTCTGTCTGAACGCTAACTGCCAGAAATTATATTACTCCACAATTTCCGTGCTCGCTTATTCGCAGTCAAAAATGCTTTGGAATTCATTTTGTTGCGCTGAATTTGCACATTCTGAGACTGTACTTAGTATTTTTATTGTTATTAAATATGAAATATTACAGAAGTATTTAGATGATTAAATACTTCTGTAGTTTCGATTCAGATTTAAATAACTTTTTTTGATGATTGATACGACTTTGAAGCAGGGACCCAATACCGGTATATTTTTCATACAAATAAACCGATATTCAATTTCGGTATCACGGTTGTTTATGTATATTTATGCACTAAATTTAATGTGATCAATCATTATGCTTAGGTACCTAAATACTATTCTATAATAGCAAAGAAATATTGTGTAAGGTATGACATATTTTGATTTTTAGTTATACCGGTTACCGGTAACGTTTGAATGCTTTGAAGATCGCTCACGCTGATTGGTGCATGCGAACTGAAATGAAAGTCGTGCATAATATGGGTCATTATCTATGAGAAGGGACCTTATTGTCGATGGCGCTTACGCCGCACAGCGTCGCGTGGCATTCTATTTATATCGGAGCATCGTTAATAATGGCGTAAGTGCCATCGACAGTAAGGTCCCTTTTCATAGATAACGTCACATATGCGCGCCAATCATCAAGACGCTCGTCAAGGTCGTGTCAAAACAAGTTCAAAACCGAAACAAATTGTTAAATTCAAATCGATCTCAAGTCGTAATGCCAAAAACGCCGAAGTTGAAGAACTAGTTGCTGAACCAAACATCATTGGTGTGACAAAGGCGCAGAGGCTTCGATGGCTCGGCCATCTTTGAGCGAATGGGAGGCGATCGGGCGGTGAAAAGAGCGTTTGAGGGAAAACCGGTAGGACGCCGCCCGTGTGGTGGACGCTGATCTGGCGAGAAACGGCACAGGACCGGGATCAGTGGCGAGCAGTCGTATTGGAGGCCAAGACACACTTTGGGTCGCTGCGCTATCGCCAGAGGAGTAAGTAAGTCAAGTCGTAATCTACCTAATGGAGACCATTAACCTGCCAAGTTCAATTGCAAATCTTGGATACACACACACTCACACACTCACTCCGTTGGCTCAGCGACCCAAAATGAGACTTGGCCTCCGACACAAGACAACGCCACTTTTCTCGGTCCTGTGCGACCTCTCGCCAATTGCTGACTCGAAGTTCGCGCAGGTCCGCGTCCACCATGTCGCACCGGCGATATCTGGGGCGTCCGATAGGACGTCTTCCTGCTGGACGGCCCAGGTATGCTCTTTTCACGTTCCGATCTTCATCCATTCTCTCAAGGTACAAATCTTGGATACAACTTTAAAAAAACCGGCCAAGTGCTTGTCGGTGTCGCGCACGGAACGGAAGGAAGGCACACCATTACGCAAAAAAAGACAACAACAATCACATTTGGGTTTGGGTTTGTATGAGGGCCCTACTTAAATATTTATTTTATTTTATTTTTAGTATTTGTTGTTATAGCGGCAACAGAAATACATCATCTGTGAAAATGTCAACTGTCTAGCTATCACGGTTCTCGAGTTACAGTCTGGTGACAGACAGACGGACGGACGGACGGACGGACAGACGGACAGCGGAGTCTTAGTAATAGGGTCCCGTTAATAATTAGGGTACCCTTTGGGTACGGAACCCTAAAAAGTAGGTATGTTTTAACACATAAAGTTCTACGGGTGTGTTTTTATGTCACGATGTAAAAATCATTCTGTATACTTAATTAGTAACACGCTGTAATCATAATTTTATACAAAACAACCCTCAATTCCAAGGTCGAATTAAAAACCGGAAACGGAGACAGAATTTAATTCCGGTTTTAATTGCGGGTCCGTTTCTAATTATTCAACTTAATTGGAAATTTGTCCGGATTGAGGGAGGATTACATCGGGGGTCCGATTGACCACAGTGTCTAAGTGAATTAAAAGTACATACAGGGCTGTTCAGTTCTTTACCGTATAATTTGGTTATTGTACCTACTCTATAAAAACAAGCTGTTTTGAAAGAAATTTTTGGAAAATACAGGCACGAAAGGTCAATCTTTTTTAAAAATTTTGTATTTCGCACTATTTTTCTACTGACAAATTTGCTTGCCAGAGTATAATTAAATCTTTTAAGTATGCTTGAAATATTTGTATTTGAAATTCCTATTTTTCGCAAAAGCCGAAAATACTGCCATTAACTTAAAATTCAGAGCAGGAAAACACAGTCATAATTCTACTTACAAAAAGCTATTAAAAGAAAGTATTTTAACTTTTAATCCATTCTAAGATTTGAAAGGGGTTTTTTGGGTTTATTCAAAAGCACCAATAAGGTATTCTCCTAATAGTCAAATCAGTTTCTATTTTAGAACTGTCAAAACGATTTGCTAATATGGAATTAATATGAAACATACCAGACATCGTAAATTTTATAGCATTTTCGGTGCAGCGGAGTGGTGTTAACGGAATTGGTATAGATAATTCTAACTGAAATGGTAAATTAAGGTTAATATTAACGTAAATAACGCTAATTAATTATTAGGGATGAAATTGTTTAAGTATACCAATTCCGTTAATACCACTCCGCTGCACCGAAAATGCTATAAAATTTACGATGTCTGAACATTACACAGTGACGTCACGTCAATTCACCTACTTTTTATATTGCTATCCGATTTATTAAATAGAACTTGTGTTTAAAAATAACTGCTATCTATATTTTTCTAATAATATCTGGGGCTTTATTTCATGCATGGTGTGATTTTTTTTAAATACAGTTTATCAGAATTATAAGTTGCTCAGTTGTTTTCCATTGTTCTAATAAATTCCTCTGTTCTCCTTGCACCATTTTTAGGGTTCCGTACCCAAAGGGTAAAACGGACCCTATTACTAAGACTCCGCTGTCCGTCCATCCGTCTGTCACCAGGCTGTATCTCACGAACCGTGATAGACAGTTGAAATTTTCACAGATGATGTATTTCTGTTGCCGCTATAACAACAAATACTAAAAAGTACGAAACCCTCGGTGGGCGAGTCCGACTCGCACTTGTCCGGTTTTTATGTCTCTGTTTGGTCCGACGGTTGACTGGTAGAGAATGCCATTAGGCATTAATCCACCATTTGTACATTATTTTTATGTTTTATACAATAAAGTTTAAATAAATAAATAAATACTCCATTAGAACATACCTCACGTAGCCATTGCTCTATTTGAAATGTATCTCCGGAAAAAACCATCACAATTAGCAATGTAAATACTACGCCCCGCCAGGGGCCCGTTGATTCGTTCCTAATTACACAACAAACGGGTAAAAGGGGAAAATGGTTGAGCTAATATTTAAGTTCTGCGAACGTTTTGATATTGGATTATTTTGTTGCAATTTTTGTATGAGTGGGTTTTATACAAGCTTAGGGAATTTAATAGTGACATAATGTCAATGTAACTTGTTAATCTACATGATCATGCATAAAAAACGTACTTTATTTACGTCATCCTATATACAGTCAGCAGCAATAGTTGCTAAGCGGGCCAGGTGTTCAAAATGATCTTGACGCGACTTTATTGTTAACAGAATAAGAGCGCGTCAAGGTAATTTTGAACACCTCGCCCGCTTAGCAACTTCTTCTGCTGACTGTACATTGCTCGACTTTTGTAACAGTAGTGTTAATAGTTAATATCCGGGAGACCGAGCTTTGCGGAAAACTTATAAAAACACAAAAATCGCGTTTTCCCAGAGTTAAGACCTCGCTAGATCGATTTTTCGCCCCCGAAAACCCCCATATAGCAAGTTTCATCGAAATCGTTAGAGCCGTTTCCGAGATCCCCGAAATATATATAAACATGAATTGCTCGTTTAAAGATATTAATATCTGGCAGACCGAGCTATGCTCGGAAAACATATAAAAACTCAAAAATACGCGTTTTCCCAGAGATAAGACCTAGCTAGAACGATTTTTCGCCCCCGAAAACCCCCATATAGCAAATTTCATCGAAATCGTTAGAGGCGTTAGAGCCCTTTCCGAGATCCCCGAAATATATATACATATAAATAAATAAATACTTATACAAGAATTGCTCGTTTAAAGGTATTAATATAAACACCATAACCATTATAAATTGAACCGTAAACCGTAACCGTCCGTTACAGTATACGGTTCAATTTATAATGGTTAATTGCAATTAACGTTCGGCCAACACTGATGTATTATCATGCTGTATTTGATGGTATACCGGGTGTGGCCTGTAACATGAGCAAAAAATTAAACTGTAGGCTGTACTCCTCATACTGACCAACATTTGTTCAGCGACTTTTAAAAATAACTTGTGGTTTGATTTTTAATACACTTTAAAGTTTATTCTAAGACGCAATGTATTGCGAATTTTGTTATGTTTAAGGCGTGACAAGCAACGTCAATCACAATGATATGGCGTGGCGATGGCGTCCATTGAAAATAATATTTATTTTGTATGAAAAAAAGGGAGTCTAAATACTTCATAATTTTTAAAAGTTGTAGAACAAAAGTGTCACCGTTTGAGGAGTACAATCTATGTTTTAATTATTTGCTCGTGTTACAGGCCACACCCGGTATAATATCTAATACAAACGCAAACAAACAGCAGCAAACAAAGACAGTGCACACCCTGATAGTGAAGTTATTGACAAACCATACTGTATACAAACATAACTCTATGGAACACATTCATATACCAATCAATATGAAGTATTGATACTTGTGTCAATCAACAATTAATCAAACAAGATACGCATATAACCATAATTCAAACATAGTAGACTGAACTAATAGACTTAAGAGCTAGCTCCGAAACTGGAGTATAACAGTATAATCTACTAAAGTGTCATTCTATGGAACTTGCTAACTATGTAAACAAACCGCCATATTGAAAATGATGAATTTACTAGTGACTTTTGTTTACACAGTTAGCAAGTTCCATAGAATGACACTTTATACTCTGTATCTTCAGGTATTTAAATAAAAGTAAACAAACAATTTGTAAATTTTCGGGTAGTTATAACATTTATTGGTTAACCGACCAAATAAAAAAGCGCCTGGATCCGTCACTGAACGACCTGACTTTAACCTTTATTTGATCATGTAATGTATTCATCGACCCTCTACTGGCTTAAGGAGCCATTTGAGGGTAGATTTGGTTTACTTTTATTTAAAGACCTATAGTTGTGAGCTGTAGACCTCGCGAGCATAACTTAAAACTGAATAAATATATGCTAGGTAATTTTCAAAACTTGAAACGACAAAAATATATTGACCTATCGAACCTGCTCACTAAATTTCACGACAATTGCTTTCGGTAGGTATTATTAAGAAGCTTGAAGGTTACAGAGGGTTAATCATCATCATTCTCTTGCCCTTGTCCCATTCACTTGGGATCGGCGCAGCATGTCTTTCTCTTCCACACCTCTCTGTCGCCCTTCATCTCATCATTCACTTGCGTTCGTTTCATATCATCTCTCACACAGGCCATCCACCTTTTCCTCGTACTTCCGTCCACATTCATTCGTAAGTAATACCTTTCTCGTCACATGACTTTCATCCCTCCGCATCACATGCCCGTACCACGCTAGGCGAATTGCCCTTCCTTTTTCTGTTATGCGTGCAACTTTCAGGCTTCCTCTTATATACTCATTCCCTATCCTATCCATTCTCGTCAAGCCACATATCCATCTTAACATTCTCATCTCCGCTACATGCAATCTCTTTTCTTCCGTCATCTTTAGGGCCCAACACTGATCCATACATCACGACAGGTTACAGAGGGTTAATATAACATTTAATTATTCGATGATTGTCTATTTCTATCTTCATCTAGCGTCATTACTGCAGAGTGACAGAGATGGAGATACACGAATTTATACGTCGAAGCGACGGGAATTACCTTGCATTGCTGTACACGACATATCCCCATTGTTGATATACAATTCTCCTCGAACTCTTATCGCTCTTATGATGCTACTTGGAATTTGAGTATTATCTGAAAGGCACAAGGTAGTTTTTAAGGTAACAGGAGCGTATGAGATAGGATGTAGCTGAAGTTAGTATAACTGTTTGTTCGCTAAACATTGATGGCGTCGCATTGAGTAGATTGGATTTCAAATGGATATATCGTAATGGTAGATATAGCGAAAGTTTTTCTATTTAAGCTCAATGGGGTTGGGATTGAGAATTAAATGGAGTTAAATGCACAAAAGTCAAACCAGATGGCGCTGTAAACGGTTATGTGACATTGTGTGGTCTATTAAAAAATATAGAAATTGTTTTAACTACTAGAAACTCCGGCAAAAATACCTCATAAAACTAACCAAGAATTTCCTGACTAATTTAGAGTACCAGCGCAGCGGTGGGACACAAAATACTCAAAACAGGCTCGAGATAATATTATGGCTCCTCTACACGATGTGCCAGCGCCGACCACTCCAAGGGACGCATTTATGCGTTAGAGGGAGCAAGTGATATTGCTATCTCATTCTACCGCATGGCTACGTCCCTTGGAGTGGCCGGCACTGGCCTATCGTTTTCAAACTTAATGGTGTCACGGCCCTTTATGACAACAAAATTTTTATTAATGTAGAGGAGCCATTACAAAATTCTACATTATGACTGTGCTTAGGGGTTGTGCACAAATCACGCGAGATGTTTTCGGCTACTTTTTGACCCCCCCTCCCCTTTGGTGAGATTTTTGGCTACCCCCTCTCCCCACGTGTATTTTTTTGAAATTCTCTAAGAAATGGTTGCCTGTTTTCATTTCTAGTAGAAAAGTTTCTTTAAAAGAGCGTTGTTCCACGGAAACATTTCATCCTGACTGTAATACTAGTAGAGTGTAGGTACTTGGCACGAAACACACTACACTTAATTTAAAGGCTACATTACATACATGAAAATAAATATCCTTAATCTACCACGCACCTCTCCATCTGTACCTACACTCATTCTAATTTGAACTTTATATTATACGAAATAAAGTCCTTTTTCGCACTAAAGCGGTTTTAAAAACAATGCACGCGCATTCTGTACATTAACAATGGAATAACGACTTTATTTAACGTAAAATACGATTCGCTTTTGTTCGCAGCGTTGTTTTTAAAAATGTAAATGGAGTTGTTTTCCCACAGCCAATTTCCGACTTAATTCATATTATATTAAGGTTGTTTTTTTGTGTGAAAGTTGCGTGGGTATATTCGTGGTAACAAGTGCCTCGGAACGCGTTGTAGTAATCCTTTTGGACATATTTCTGCACTTACGTGTTTCAGCGGGCTTAAACGTGGGTAATTTAAGGGGAAATTAACAATACTTGAACAAATTGTCTGTGATATATCTTTTTCTTACGTTTTGGGTTCATTTTTCATAGAAATAGGTTATAGCCGCGGTGGCCAATATTGGAATTGAATACCTAGACTACTTTAGCTTTCGCGGCTGGCACCAAAAGACAAAGTTCGCATATTATACGTCCCCTTCGGTTCTAAACGTTTATAGGCTACGGTCACCGCTTACTATAATACGCTCGTTTAATGAAAAAAAAAAGAACCGGCCAAGTGCGAGCCGGACTCGCGCACGAAGGGTCCCGTACCATTACACAAAAAAAGGGCAATAAAATCATGTTTGTTGTATGGGAGCCCCGCTTAAATATTTATTTTACTCTGTTTTTAGTACTTATTTGTTGTTATAATATAATACATCACCTGTGAAAATTTCAACTGCCCAGCTATCACGGTTCACGAACCGTGTATCTCATGAGATACAGCCTGGAGACAGACAGACAGACAGACGGACAGATGACAGACAGACAGACAGACGGACAGACGACAGACAGACAGACAGACGGACGGACAGCGGAGCCTTAGTAATAGGGTCCCGTTTTTACCCTTTGGGTACAGAATCCTACAAAGATATTTCGGGCTCATCGGGACCCCTTTATCAGGATGAGTGCATCACGGCCTCTGCGCTCCATATCTCTGGCTCAAAAGTTTAAAACACCAGTCTTGTTAGAATTGTCAAGCTCTAAGTTAACAAGCTTGAAGCTTGGTCGTCGACTGAAACCTTTTAGCTTAGATTTTATTCGTATCTCGTTATAATGTGGAGTTTATCTCGTAGCTAGTAAAAGATCCTTCGTTATATTTCCAGGCGCTTTAGAGACTTCCTACAAAGTAGAGTTGGTAGAGTCGAGTATTCAACATCTGTTGTTCGTAAAAGAGTCTTTTATTATTAATGAAAAACTTGTATCTAGGTAGTCGCAATTGGATTTACTAGTCAGACTGAATTGATTAGAAAATGAAGAACGAACAGGTATATATTATTCTAACTTTTATAATAATTAAAAAATCGAAAAAATATCAAATGGGCATGGCTGTGGGTGTGTGTGTGTGATTATGTTAAAATATTTTCAATAATCCAGAGAGGAAAGTAGGTCCTCCACTTTCGTCTTAAGCTTATACCTACATTATAAATCATTTATTTACATACTTACAATATATATACAGTGGTACTACTAAACGAAATTAATAACTAGCTTAAATCTAAATACTTATAAATTATACTAATAAATGATTATGATTATGATTATGATTAACTAGGTACTTTAACAAAGAAAATTGAATTTAACATAAGCATTTTGCATGAAAATACAGCTCGTTATATGTTAATTATTAGGTGTGAATACTGCGTTTCGAGAGCTTAATCTTCATTATAAATTCAGACACATATGACATAACATAGCATTGCCTGCGCCTAGATCAGAAGTGAATTTTGTATACCGGGTGTAGCCTGTAACACGAGTAAAAAATTTATACTGTAGTCTGTACCTACTCCTCAAACAGACCAACATTTATCCAGCGACTTTTAAAAATAACTTGTGTTTTGAGTTTATTTCTAAGACGCAATGTATTGCGAATTTTGTTATGATTAAGGCGTGACAAGCAACGTCAATTTTATTACAATGATAATGGCGTACATTGATGGTATTATTTAATTTGTATGAAAAATAGGAAGTCAAAACACTTCATATTTTTAAAAGTTATTGAACAAAAGTGTCACCGTTTGAGCAGTACAATCTATGTTTTAATTATTTGCTCGCGTTACAGGCCACACCCGCTACATTGTACAGTAAACTATCATTTACTTTCTTCGTTCCATTTGCTAGTAAGCCCGCTTACTAAGCAGATGATTCCGGTCCTTAGCGCGACTCGAATAATTCAGATGTACAGAATACGGACCCGCTCTGAGAAGCCCATAAATTTTCTCTAAACGGGGATCTCGAAGCTTCCTTCCCCTTAAATAATAACGATTTATTTGCTAGAGCGGCATGCGACTTGGTTTTAGTAATCTGGTGACATGGTTAATGTAATACTTTAGTTTAGAGATAGTTTGTATTATTATTTTTAAGCTAATTTAATGTTTAATATTTATTTAATAGTGTTGTAATAAACCTTTATTCACCTTTTGATATAAATATCACGTTTGTAACATTTCTACTTAAATTATTAGAGAACAGTAGATTCTATACTTTTGACGAGTAGTCTCTCATCCGCCACTTTGTATAGGTACTGACTGTAACTATACAATACAGGGTAAAGTTTGTCTCGGATATTACCAGACATAGATGAACTTTCGTGGCAAAAAAATAAATAAAAAGAACGTGGTACTTTAAAGAGTTTTAGAGAGATATGATGTTCATATAAAACAAACACTTAAGACGAAACAGGAGCTGAGTTTTAAATATTTTAGGTAAATATACCCGTCTCGCTAACGGAAGCGGCACCTAAAAGTAGTGCGATAAGGACAAGGCGAAAAATCCTGTGTAAAAATGTCAAAAATCGAGGTTTCGTACTCCTCTGTTTCCTCCTCCAAAACTTAACCAATCGTAACCAAATTTGGAAATCTAAATGATTATGAAATTATCTGTGTCGGACCGTTTTGCTTTTTTGGCTAATTGATATCAGTTTTGAATGCCACGCCTCTCATTGCGGCATAGTCAATTAGGCCATTTTGGCCATTTTTGAAGGGCTCTAGCGCCTTAAAAAACAAAAATATCAAAAAAAGCAAAACGGTCCGATATAGATATTGACAATATTAATCTGTGTTGAAAAAATCATTGCTCTAGCTTCAAAAACCACGGAGGAAAACGAGGAGTACGTTTGTATGGAGAAATGACCACTCCCGTTGGCTCTTAACACTAATAAATGTGTAAACAGACCTTAAGTAAAAGAAATAGAAAATAGAATAGATAGAGATGTACACTAGTACCGTAAAATGGGGTGAGTTGGGTGAAATTTGACTTTCAAACCTCGATAAAATTTTATTTTTACATGTGAAAACTGAATGGTGTAAATTGGTGTATATAATAAGTGGTTCGGACGTTTGTATTTTATTTTGGGTAGTTCCATTTCATAACTTTGACGATAAAGAGGAAAACCCACCTCACCCCGTAGTGCCTCGTATTTGGGGTGAGAGGGTTTTTCATACAAAGGTGATTTTGGAAGATTGTTGGATCTATTTTTTTTTTTTAGCTCCATTTTAAATTGGAATACATTACTTTTGTAGCAGTAGCCTTAAAAACCCACCTCACCTCAATCCTTCTCTCCCCATTCATAACCCATAGCTCCCCGCGAAACCTACTCACCCCGTTTTACGGTACTTAAGATGCTAGGTACAGACAGACCTTAAGATACTAGATACCAAAGTAGTAAGTATAGCTGTGTTCAGTGATGTTTCCCGAGTATGAAACGGAAAGGAGTCATCCCTTTCTAAAAGTATGGAGAAGATAGATCCGACTTTGTTACATGAGACCGTCGAATAGGTAGTCTTATTTCATTGCGGGTGTCGTATTAGACGTTAAAAATAACTGCCAGACAATAAATATTGGCAGCTACCTTTATGATACCATAAAATATGAAGGAAAATTTTTCGCCGTCGCAAAACAGTTTTTCGCCGTTCTAAGAAAACAACTTTTTCCCCTTGAAGAGGGTTTTTTATACGCGTAACATATCAATTTAATACATCAACCAATATCAATAAACTTTTTACTTAAAAAATTGCACAGGATGTTATTCAAAGTATTATAAGGGGGCGAGTCTTAAAAGCGGGAAATTGTGTATGGGTAATATGGTATATTAAATAAAAAAAAAAATAAAAAAAATATGCAAAACTGTGGGCGGGGTAAATTTATGGAGAAGTGATGACACTGATATATCAGACTCTGAGAAGTGTCAGTCATACGGCCGTTTTTCGAAGTCAAAAGTATACCAAGAGCTTTGACTGTGGGCATTTTCACTTAAAAGTATACTATTTACTTTTTTTCGTAAATCCATCAACTTTTGGGTTATTTCTACGTCAGAATCATGAGGACTATCGATTTAAAAAGAAAAAAAAGTGTCCTAAAAAATATCAGTTTTGCAACGAATTTTCATTCGGTACATTTTTTATGGACCGTTACAAATTACAAAACTGACACCCAAAATGGGTATGAAAAACTGCGAACACTTTTTTATTTGTCTCATTCAATAGTACTCGTGATTCTGAGTGTAAATAACCCAAACGTTGATGGATTTTCGAAAAAAAGTAATGGTACCTACCATTTTTTCTGGAAACCCAGCAGTTGGATGAACGTGGTTTGCCATCATTATGCTTCGCCAAATCCTCGATTTTCCATTACGATACAGCGGCTGCAGGCTGCCACTAATAAAAGATCTCGGATTACGCGTTTTTGTTACGAATCCAAAGGTCAATTTATACTAGTATATTTGAGACAAACGGTTAATAAGCTAGCGTAATTCATCCCATTAGGGACGCAGCTGACAAATTGCACTTAACTGTCATTTATTGGCCATTCCACGCTACCGAGCTCGTTTTGAATAAATTAAAATTTAATAATTTCGATGTCTTTTATTAATGGCTTTACTTTTAATAACTTTTTGCGCTATGGGAGATTTAAGTTTTACACTTGATTTGGGAAACCGTTTTAAGTAACGAATATTACAGATATTTATTTTGCATTTACTTCGGGAAGTGGTAGATTTTGTATGCATAGCAGGGTTTACCCTTGAATTGCCGACAGACATTTCATCGAATGTTATTTCGAAGACAACGTTTCAAGTATTTTCATTTCATCGACAAGTTATTGCGTCGAAGAATCGATACTAGTAAATTTAAATCGGAGACTTTTAATTGGTAATTGAGTTATTTTGTATATAGTTTATATCATGGTATTTCTTTACGGGTTTTCTTATTTCATTTTGGATTGTATTTAATAAAATTATTACGCATAAAATTATTTCAATTTGTAATATTTCGTTATCGAAACTAAACGCAATCACGTCAGTCGGCTCACTCTGCGCGATTATAGCTAAGTGCTCTAATTTTGAAGATATAATTTTACAAGGCTGCCATTTTCATTTAGGGCAAATTATAAATAGGTTGGTAACAATAGTTTTACTTACTAAGCCGTTCATTTCTGTGTAGGATCGCAGTTCTAACCTAAACCTACTTTGAAAGCCGTTCGTTTCTGTGTGGGATCGCAGTTCTAACCTAACCTAAACCTACTTTCATAGCCGTTCGTTTCTGTGTGGGATCGCAGTTCTAACCTAACCTAAACCTACTTTGAAAGCCGTTTGTTTCTGTGTGGGGTCGCAGTTCTAACCTAACCTAAACCTACTTTGAAAGCCGTTCGTTTCTGTGTGGGGTCGCAATTCTAACCTAACCTAAACCTACTTTAAAAGCCGTTCGTTTCTGTGTGGGGTCGCAGTTCTAACCTAACCTAAACCTACTTTGAAATCTGTTCGTTTCTGTGTGGGGTCGCAGTTCTAACCTAACCTAAACCGACTTTGATAGCCGTTCGTTTCTGTGTGGGGACGCAGTTCTAACCTAACCTAAACCGACTTTGATAGCCGTTCGTTTCTGTGTGGGGTCGCAGTTCTAACCTAACCTAAATCTAAAATTCTTACAACAGAAAAATGTATAAATGTGGAGTACGACATATAAAAATGTATTAAAGTAATACGTCGAACAAATGAATTGCAATGTTTAGTAGTTGTGCCAATTAAAATAATTTGAAACGAATTAGCGATCAAGTAATATTCGTTGAGTAGTATTTCTACGCAGTAAGAAAAATTTAAATAAATAGTATATGAAACAAAATAACGCCAAACAATATTACTAGTACTAACGTTTCGATGAATCGTTGTCGATGAAATAATATTCGATGAAAAGTTTGTCGGCAAAACAAGGGTACACCGCATAGCAGTCTTGTTATGTGACGGTTTTCAGATTTTAAATATTTTACTGTTAAGTTTGTGCAATGTTTACAATGGTCAGAGTATAAAAAAATCAAAAGAGATTTTAAAGATCGATTGGGTTTTAATGTTCTAAAACCCCAGCAACATTGAAAATCATGTTTGATATAGGTACTTACCAAATTATAGTTTTCAACTTTTCGGTGCACAAAAACAAAAAACATTGCGAAAAGCAAATAAACCTAAACAGCCTGTCGCGTACTTTGAAAATCGAATTTGAAATCTTTGTCACGTAAGAGGGTTAGAATTGCAGAATCTTAATGAGTTTCTTAATAGTCCTTTATAATCTAGTTTTCTCTCTGCCCTAACACGAAATTGAACCGTCATTATACAATCAGTCGAAGTTCGATCAAATACTTGTAATTTGACCTCAACATTTGCAACATCTGTCGGCAATCGAATCAGAGGTCAGAGGTCAAGACATTGTTTTAGTAATTAAGGAAACTGAGTTTAATAATTGAGTTTAGGTCTGGGTATCATGATCGACAGGGCGCAAAGTTCAAATATATTTTATGAATTAAATTCAGTCACAATTCAGCTGGGTGTAATGTAGTATACCCTATAATGGACGTGGAACCGGTAATGGGACATAAAACGATAAATCCTCTAAAAGTAGTATCTAAAAGTAGTTTATAAACACTGGTAATATTTTACTATAAATAAGAGTCATAGAGCTGTTTAAGTTCGACTTTTTATTAAAGTTGGTTATCTTTTAAGAAATTGGCGTCAACCCAAAAGTTGTCGTGTTACTGAAAAAAAAACAGCAAGAATTCTTAACAACTTCGCTAAGAGGGGTGAGTTAATATGTTAAATTTTGATTAATTATTACTTGGTGTAAACTAGAATGTGTTTTGTTAATTGCATTTAACATGAGATAAGGTATATAACACACTATGTTGTGACTCCAGAGATGTAAAATAAAATAGTGGAATTTTGCCCAATCCCATTATATAGGAGCTGTAAAACTGCATACCTCCTATTATGGTACAATTTATGTACATAATTATGCTTTCCATGTCGTAATTTGATATTTAAACAATACAGAAGTAAAATGTAGTTACGAAATATGTCAGGAGGTATGCTCGGACTTCGGATAAATTGATATCGTTTTTACAAACTTTTATTTTACTTGCCCTGTTTACATACAATATATATTAATTTCGTTTAGTAGTACCACTTGCCCTGTTAGTTTGTATGTTAGTTAGTGTGGGTCAAATCTTGGAAGCTGAATTTGAGCCACTTTCAGATTTCTTCCGATTGCTTTAAATTTTGCATACTTTTGCTAATCGGATGATAATGCAATATTTCGATAACATGGATCTGATCTGATGATGGAGACAGGAGGTGGCCATGGGAACTCTGTGATTAACGCAAACTAATTGTGTTTGGGTTTGTTAGAATTGTCTCGAGGAGTAATAATTAGCTGTGGAATGAAAAATACATTCAGCGATAAAAGATTATACCAAAAATTTAGTTTTTTGCCATAACTTATTCCATATTTCAATATTTTATACTGATAGAGCAATGTCCATTATAGGGGGCCCATTACTGGATCCACGTCCATTACCGGGGCGCCATTACTGGAGCTTTGGTGTCCATACCTGGAGAAAAACAACATAGTTTTAATTTGTTAAGTATGTGGAAACTAATTGCAGTATCTTTGATACAACACGCCTGAAACATGAAAGACGGATAGGACATTCATCTTTTAACACGCTAAGCGGTAGAACTCTTACATGTGTCAGGGAAATATCACATATGCTCAAAATTTCCTCTTAAATGTCCCATGACTGGTGCTGTCACCTTAGTTATGTTGTCGTTACTTACCGACCTATAAATGTACAGGAAATTGTCAATGTTAGATCTCAGTCGTCAAGTTGGTGAAATAACCGCTAGTTGTAGGTATTCGAGGTTTAGCCAAAATGACAATCGTACATCGTCCAACGCCAAACGAACAGAAAAAAGTGAATCGGGATCACGTGACTATACTAAACTGAAATAATGTATGGATACATTATGTCAGTTTCGATGGGCGTTTTCTATCAACGATTGTCACATTTGTTAGGCCCGCAGCGGGCGCACCACGGTCGCATTTTTATCGCTTGTCACCATGCCTGTCCCATTTTAACAAGTAGGTTTGTAAGTGCGAAAGTGACGGGCATAGCGACAGGCGATAAAAATGGAACCATTTTGCGGCCGCAGGTCGCGTTTATTGTTTCTTGAGATAATACGGTAGACGTACCGACGACTAGGACACATCAAGAACTATTTAGTACGGAGCGGAGCTATTAAACATGTCCCACGAACGCGACCATAATACGCCTGAAGAATTAAGCATGACACGCTAGACCGGGCCGGAGCTTTCGGCGCTTCATTTTCTATGGAAAGCACCACGTGATCACTGATCAGCCGTCATAGTAAATGACGTCGGATGCCACGGCCCGGGCACGGCCCGGTCTAGCGTGAGTCATTCTTTATCAGAAGTAAAGTACTACATTTTTCTAATAACCAATTTTCCTTCCAGTGGTCGACTGCGACGTATCGCCCTGGGGCTCGTGGTCGACATGCGACACGCGCTGCGGCGCCGGCAGCATGGTGCGCACGCGTCGCGTAATTCGCTCCCCGGCGCGAGGCGGCCGCCATTGCCCCTCGTTGGTGCAACGTCGCGCGTGTCAGGAGCATCAAGGGTGTCCGCATGACAGCATGCTGATGCAGCGAGGTAAGACGGTATAGTATATGGTGCGAAGGTTATTCGCTCCCCGGCGCGAGGCGGCCGCCATTGCCCCTCGTTGCTGCAACGTCGCGTGTGTCAGGAGCATCAGGGGTGTCCGCATGACAGCATGTTGATGCAACGTGGTAAGATGTGTTCTTTTTAGAACTAAAGGTATAGCTCGACGTTCTCATAAAATGAATATCTAGACCTCTCTCTCTTCTTCCTCGCGTTATACCGGCATTTTTGCCACGGCTCATGGGAGCCTGGGGTCCGCTTGACAACTAATCTCATGATTGGTTTGACGTAGTGATGATTGATTGGACGTGCCTACGTAAATACGTGCCTAAGCAATCGCTTTCGTAAAAACTAGTGCCTACTAGTTTTTACGAAAGCGATTGCTATCTGACCGTCCAACCCAGAGGGGAAACTAGGCCTTATTGGGATTAGTCCGGTTTCCTCACGATGTTTTCCTTCACCGAAAAGAGACTAGCAAATTTCAAATGATTTTTCGTACACAAGTTCCGAAAAACTCATTGGTACGAGCCGGGGTTTGAACCCATGACCTCCGGAATGAAAGTCGCACGCTCTTACCGCTAGGCCACCAGCGCTTCTAGACCTCATCACCATTAATATTTTTAACCGATTTACAAACTACTCCTTTGTTGCAGATGAGACGGCGATGATTCTGCCCGGCGCTTTGTCAGTGAGCCGCCACTTCAACGCGACCTCCGACATCCGCAAGAATCTGCGTATGCGCAACCCGGACGACCCCGAAGCCAACGCGCACAGAGAGTGAGTACTAACACTACTACAGCTACACTCAGGGGCTTATACTCTGTATCTTTAGCCATTTGCCTCCAGCGGATCCTTAACTACTTTGAACACGTGGCCAGACGGGAGCCGGACAACTTTGAAAAGCACATTATGGTTGGCATGGTGGATGGAAGACGGGGTAGTGGACATCCACCAACCCGCTGGGTGGACACTGTAAAGAAGGCCTGCCAGGGATCTACACAGGCGCCTATTATTAGGAAGGCGGAAAATCGTGCAGAATGGAGAGCCTTGGTGCACAAAATAACGACCTCATGTGGTCGCGACCCTCGGTCATGAGGAATCGAGGAAGAAGAAGAAACAAAATCTACCCTCAAATGGCTCCTTAAGCCAGTTGAGGGTAGATGAAAACATTACTGTGAGGGGGCAGATGATGGAGCCTCACATGGGATGATGGAAATCAAAGGCAGGATCCTGGACGACGATGGGTATTTATTTATTTATATAAGAAGGCACCTGTAACAATACAGGTCAAGAGTTAGCCCTGCGATGCAGTTACACATATGTACAAAACACTTTCGTAAATTACTTAGATATTACTAAAAACTTACAATTAATGTGCCTTTAAGATGTGGGTATAAATCTGGAGTTGCGCTTGGGTAATCGTGCACACTATTCACTGCACTTTTCATATTGTATTAACTATTTAGATCACGTTTACAATAACATAAAACTTAGAAAACTATATAGAAAGTACAGTCCGTTACAATAAAAATATGATGTTTATCGATCGAAGTATTGGATCGAATTGAAAATAAAAATCATGGAATGGAATTTGAAGAAGGATTTGAATTTAAAAAGGGAATTTAGAATTTGGATGTGCCACTAATAATAGGAAAGGTGGTAGTGTAACGTTTCGTTACACGCACCGTTACAATCACATGATCAAATAATGTAGGTTAAAGTCAGGTCGTTCAGCAACAGATCCAGGCGGATTTATATTACATAAGCAGTGATAGTACATTTTCCAGCATTTTTGGTGCAGCAGAGTGGTGTTAACGGAATTGGTATAGATAATTTCAACTGAAATGGTAAATTAAGGTTAATATTAACGTAATTAACGCTAATTAATCATTAGGGTTGAAATTATTTATACCAATTCCGTTAACACCACTCCGCTGCACCAAATCGATTCGCGTGGTGTTAACGGAATTGGTATAGATAATTTCAACTGAAATGGTAAATTAAGGTTAATATCAACGTAATAAACGCTAATTAATCATCAGGATTGAAATTATTTATACCAATTCCGTTAACAACACTTCGTGCACCAAAAACGCTGGAAAATGTACGATCCTTGTATATAAGATACAGACTATATTTAGGTTGGTAGGTATTCCACCTGCCTAATTTCTTGGTCATGGTACATTGCGTCTCACTCTCTCACTAAGCACAATGTGAGACGCGAATACACATTGGACAAAGAAATTGGACAGATGGAATACCACCCTAAGACCCCAATCTGTGAAACAGAGGCATTGATTTTTAAAACTGTGCTACCGAAAAGACGCTTTTCGGTCCGAGTAATTTTTTTAAAACTATTTTACCGTTGTCATATGAAACCCGCTCTTGTCGCATTGAATTTCATGTATTTCCGAGATATATTAAAAATATATTTACGCCATCATGCCATCAATAAATGAATACAAAACATAATTTAACAGAAATCCGTGGTTTTATTTAACCTCTTGGACGCCAATGACCGATATATCCGCACCGCAGGTTCAACGTCTAATACCGATTAATCGGTCACGGACCTCAGAGCAACATAGATCTACGTGCATATGCATAAAGTTCAATTTCAGTTTTGACACTTCGGTGACGTGGCGTCTGAGTGACAGCTTTTGTGTTTGACGCGGCGTCGATAAAGTTAACATATAGGGTAAAGTTTAAAATTTACAACCCCCTCACGGTTTAACGTAATCAAAAAATCTGTAACTGATTTCCAAAATCACCGATTCATCACTATTTTATACGGGCTATTGTTTTAAAATATTTTAACATCCACAAAACATAGGTCGTTCTGGGTGTCCGGCGCAGAATAATCAAAGTACAGGAACGGGAATGAATTATATATTATTAACAACCAAAGCTAACATTGTAACTCAGTACGTGTCCGACGCAAAATTAGATTTTGGCTAGGGCTGGCACTTTTATAAACAACCTTGTTCTTTTATGTAGGCAACATATAGTTGTTTAAGTCAAAGTGGGCAAAATTGTGATTTTGTAAGGAGATCTGCAGCGGTATCATGGTCGCGTTTTTATCACCTGTCATGTCATGCGTCACTATCGCTTTTACATACTTGTTTGAACGTGACAGACATGATGACAGATGATAAAGAGCCTGCCATCTTAGGCCTTCTGGGTACCTTATGGGTATAAACCGATTCTGATTTCATATTCAAATATTGTTCCATTTTGTACAGATGTAACTAGTGCATAATAATTATTTTCGGTCGTATTTTCTAGGAAACGTTCGTATTTGTCGTGCTATTTCAGTCAACCTCAATACCGAGACAGACTGAAATAGCAAGACACGTTCGTACGTTTCCGTGAAAATACGAAGGAATTTAATTATGCACTACATCTGTACAATAAGTTATTAGGTACTGTCAGTTTAGAATATTTACAAATTTGAGATGTAAGAAGTATATCTGCTATATGGCGATTTAGTTCAGTGGTGTAACAACTATCATACTTAACTGTGATAAACTCTATATTAAGCCGTCAGAGCTATTTTTCAAGTCGATATATGCTCTATTAAGCCCCGTCTGTATTTAATAATAATAGATAAAAAATTAAAAGCTCAACTATATTTGACCGAGCGCAAGCGAAGGTATCCTTCTCAGCTAGGACAAAAATGCTTTCGTATGTCTGTCAGATAGTTCTTCAGCTTTTGGACTTTTTAAAATACCTGCAACTCAAAAGTTTTGTGTAGGTACTTCCTAAGTATACCTAGTCACAGAATAAATAATAGTACTAGGTACAGAAGATTCACTCTCTAAAGTCTCTAACAAAACGCGTCTGTTACGATTGGGACAGATATGACCGCTAGGTGGCGCAAGCGCCACGCGCGGACTATGGCTAGCCACCAAAATTGGTGTGGGACGGATGTACTTGTAGCTACTTGTTGCGACGCGACGAAATCGCGGAGTAAGCCGCGCCTGACTAGTCTACAAAAATGTAATTTTTGTGGCAACCCTAATTTCGGGTGAAAATCCGGTATAATCAAACTAGGCTCCATTTTGTATGCTTAATTAGTACGTAACCAGCGGACACTGCCTGACACAGACAATATACATACTTAACAAGGATACCTAATGAACGGCCTATAAACCTAGGCCGCATGCACCTAGAATACCTAAATAGATATTTCAGTTTATCGAAATCTGTGTTGTTACTAGCTTATAACAATGATGTTGGCATGTGCGTTAGATTACAGAGCTATATTGTCGAGAATAGAGTTTCTTCTTCCTCGCGTTATCCCGGCATTTTGCCCGGCTCATGGGAGCCTGGGGTCCGCTTGATAACTAATCCCATGATTTGACGTAGGCACTAGTAGTTCGCCCCGAACTGAGAACTCGCAGTTAACCAAAAATTATTATAGAGCGTTTGACTTTGTTGCACCTACTTAGGTATCGTATAGTGCGTCATGAAATAGTAGAAAATAAATGAGAGCACCACTTTCTACGTAACTGTCACATTTGTGACGCAAAATGCTTACACATGGCAACAATTTAGTATGGACATTTTTGAGTTCCATTTTATTCAATTACTATTTCATGTCGCCAAAATCGCCTGGATTTATTGCAAGGTCTGTGGAGCCCTTGAGTGATAGATTTAAGCAAAGAGTAGTATGTTTAATATATAGGACAAAGAGAGCCCTCTCGTGGAATTTTGCATCCATTTTGAAGTGCCATCTGTAATTCTTAACCAGAAATATCAACGTCAATATAGGGCGGGGGGGGGTGGGGGGTAGCCATAAATCGTGTCTGAGTATGTTGCGAACGTAAAAAACTTATTTGACTTTGAAGAAAGGCTTCAGGATATTTATTAATACACGAAAACAGATTAGATACTTTTAACTTGACTGTTGATGTTAATAACAAAACTTCCGTGAGTGACCTGTATTAATATATTTAATAAATGGGGTGTTATAATATTTTGAGTTTTATTTGACAAAGTTGTTTTTTGTGACAATCGCCTCCATGGCAACGATGTCCATAAATAATCTGTTTTAACAGATGTTTTTTTGTTTGATCCATGCCTTAGATACAAGACTTTTAAGACGTTCTGAAGAATTAAGTGAAGCCATATTAAAAAAAAGTTTAGCGTTAAGTAATATAGATGTCGCTATTTATTCGAATAAAGCGCTTTATGTACGACTGTCCCTCCCCTGGATTTAAGTCGTCAACTCATCATAGAAATCATAGAGATTAAAATAAACTGTATCTGTGCTAAGCCGAAATATTTCCTGTCAAATGTTATGTTTATATTATTTGATTTTTATCTTGCTAATTATTTCAAAAAGGTAAATTTAAAAACGATATTATGAAAGTGCAAACCGAGCACTTTCATTTGATACTAAATTCGACCATGTTTTTGCAAATAAAATGACCAGAATAGCTAGGCCTCTCACAAACAGCTTTTTGGTCTTCTGAGCTCTTCTACCTCAATAATCCTACACTAAAATATAATGCCCTCAACTACACGTTTACCCAATTTCATTTGAATTAGAACAAATTTACTTAAGTTCTTGAGTATCAAACTATCTTATATATATATGACAGTTCAGCTTAAAAACATCGAAATGCCGGGACGTGCCGCTAGCCAGCCGCGTGATCCAAGTCGAATGTAAGAACTTCGCTTCGCTTCGCTCGCTCGTTCGACTAGTTTTTACGAAAGTGACTGCCATCTGACCTTCCAATCCAGAGCCTACTACATATTAACTACCTTACTAAAACTAGAAACTAACCCTTAACTACTAAACTAGGCCTTATTGGGATTAGTCCGGTTTCCTCACGATGTTTTCCTGCACCGAAAAGCAACTGGTAAATATCAAATGGCATTTCGTACATATTAAATTCCAAAAAAATCTAGAATAAAGAATAATCGAGAAATATGTCGAGAATAGAGTTTATTGAGTTTAAAGTTAATAGGGTTTAGAATACACACATGTTGAAATTTAAAAAGATTAATTTAAGCATTACAAAAATGCTCGTAAATATTCGCTGTCAAAGGGTAAATCTCGGTAGCTCAGTGGGTAGAGTAGGCTTTTTCGCGATTTCTGCGTCGGTGGTAGTAAAAATTGCGAAAGGCCATATTTAGGGTGAAATTCTCCTACTAGTGAAATCAGTTTCTTTTTTTATATGGAATTTATATGAAAATTACACAATGACGTCACGGTCAACTCACTAACTGCTATCTACGTTTTTCTAATAATTATCTGGTGCTTTATTTCATGCATGGTGTGAAATAATTTATTTTAAATACAGTCTAATACCCTATTATAACATTATCCCTACAAAATTTGGCTTTAGAGTTGATAAAACTGTGTATACCGTGAAATTTCTCGCAACAGAAACTCTATTTATGCAATCAAAATGGCTCCTTAGACAAATATTTGTGCTGTTTCACGCTTTTACCTCATAATATCATATTGTTCTCGTGGCCTAGGAGCAAATACAATTCAATTTTGCGCCTTGCTGTATAATGTATAAGGTATAGAATTGGATGAGTTTGTGTATTTTCTGCATGCTTATGGTTGTTTGTATGGTACAGGTTTGTTTGTGCTAATGTTTTGGTTAGAAAGAGCCATTAATATTGTAGGGTAATTTAGTTGGCGCTTGGCTTACGTATACACCGTGTTTTTTTTTCTCCTTTCATTTTATGGCTCCTCTATATTGGAGGTTGCATATGTACCAGACTGGCACAATATAGTGTAAACCTATTACTGTCTAATGTACTGTCAATGTTTGAATAGAAAATATATTGATTCTACCCAAAACTAGCGTTTACTATCAGCTCCACTTATTCTGCTGGAGACCAGGACCCTGGTTCTTCTACACTGAGAAAAAAAACTAACAAAAACACACTTAGAATTACAAAAATAAAACTTAATCCGGGGACAAGGAGAGTCAACTAATAGGAACAAATTGACTTTTGCAATTTCCATTTAGTAGGAAATACAACTTCTATATTTGTAATTTGAAGTATGCTAGAGTAATTTCAGAAATTTGGTTTTGTTATTCCGAGAGGTGCTTTAGCAATATCGGAGGTGATGACGTCATGGGTGAAAACTAACCGTTTTGTAATTCTAAGCGTGCTTTAGCAATATCGGAGACGATGACGTCATAGGTTTTACTAAACTGTACTGCGATTCCAAGCTAGCTGTTGTTATTCTAGAGATAATGACGTCACAGGCAAAAACTAAACTGTTTGCAATTCCTCCGCCCCTAGCAAACGGGCGCCGCGAGAGCATGTCGCGCGCGTGGTAGCTACCCGTCTCTATTTCTGTCTGTATGAATAAAAAAGCGTTTGGTAGTATATCTCTGTACTAAAGAGGCACTATAAAAGCCTGTCGAGATATTCTACCCATTCCTTTCTTATTCATACAGTCAGAAAGAGACTAGTATTTATTACGCGCGCAACATGCTCTCGCGGCGCACCTGTGCTAGGGAGATTGGAATTGCAAACAGTTTAGATTTACCTATGATGTCATTATCACTAGAATAACAACAGCTAGCTCGAAGTTGCAGAACAATATATTCCTGTAGACACCAACTACACAGTAGGTCGCGGGTTAATATGTCCATGGCCCACAATATATCCTAAATTTATTATTTAACTTAAGTATGTTTTAAACAAAGAAGACACGAGACACGCCCGCCCGACATCCGACACAATACTAACTCTAACCAAATGAACGTAGCAAGTAGTAAATTTTACTAAAATCACTAACATTCGTTTCGCTGTGTTGGTATTACAAAACTCGTTTAGTGATTGGTACAACAATGAACATAAACACAACAAGTCTATCTACTAAATACCAGTAAACTTTGTAATGTCGCTATAGTAACAACTGAATTGTTATTTTAAATGGGGTAATGTTATTCCCGCGAACTCGTTTTTTAGATATTACAAAACTATGTAAGTGAGACATTTACTAAAATCATAACTTGAAATCACAGATGCTTTTTTCCAAAAATCACAAACTTTACTAGTAAAAATCGGAGAATTTTAGTAGTAATAAAAATGGATTGTAACAAATACTGAACTTTGTTTAATGCTCCATTTACTAAAGTCTGTTTGCTGAAATTAGATTTAGTATTACTGAGCTGTTTGTAGAAATAAATAAATTTTACAGAAATAGTGAAACTTCCATGATTACTACTAAAACTTCATTTTTTCCCCCAGTACAGAACTGTTTATTAATTCCTGGTGATGATTTTTCTCTCAGTGTAATACTCTACACGATGGGCCAACGCCGGTCACTCTAAGGGACGCAGCCATGCGGTAGAATGAGATAGCAATATCACTTGCTCCCTCTAACGTATAAATGCGTCCCTTGCACTGGCCGGCGTTGCCCCATCGTGTAGAGGAGCCATTAAGGGTGCATTTCTGAGCTTAAATTAAGTTACTTTCTCGAAGACACCGCGGTATTCTAATTCACTCCAATTCGAAGATAATCAATAATTTATTTTTATAAAAAAGTACTGAGGTTGACTGAAGTAGCATGACAAATACGAACGTTTCCGAGAAAATACGATGGAAAATAATTATGCACTACATCCGTAACATCCTTAGACAAATATCGGAGCCATACTGCCACATTCGAACTTTAAGATACGTCAATTAAAAGATCTAGAAACGATATGGATTAGATGTGTCAGTGTCAACAGTGACGTTTTTAAACTGAAATAAATGTCATATACTAAGAAAAAGTGACCAAGGCCTCCAGTGCCCCAGGCTGGCAGTGGCTCACTTTTTCTTAGTATATGACATTTATTTCAGTTTATAATTTATGTAGTAGTGTTTCTACTTGATAAAAACAAATTAAAATATTTTTATGAAAAATAATTTAATTTGTTCAAATACTTCTAATAGTAGTGACGCTTTTGTTTGAAGAAAAGACACATTTGACACTGACATAATTATCCCATATCGTTTCTAGATCTATTAACTGACGTATCTTAAAGTTCGAATCGGGCCGTAGTTATGTAACTTATGTATTACGATTTCGTTTTATTTCGTGTTAGTTTAGATACGCACCCCGCAGCGATCGTAAACCTTGATGTGTCGTAACACACGGTTTGGGAGGTCTCTTGTTTGTCGTCAGGGATCGTCAACCTATTTTCGCGATGTGCCGATAGTGTCAAGTTTTTCGGATATCGTAAATATTGGTTAGAGTGCTCGTAAAGTGTGGGTTTATTTTGATTTATGGGTAAGAAGGTTTTGTTTTGCTGGGCTGGCGTAGGCGCTAATATTTTATTGTAATATGGATCAGTACCTACACAATACATACCTACAAGTATTTGCAAATCCGTTTTAGGCAACGGGTCAAATTTTAATAGGTAGAAGGAAAAAAATTGACGCAAAAAAAAAAAATCTATGAGGCAGGTCGTCAAAGTCAGTCAACCAAAAGAGGCCTAATATTCTCGAGTCAAAAAAAAATCTTTAATTTTTTCCTAATCAAAACAAGATACCGAATATGGCCTTAAACGGATCCCCACTACATTTGTTTTTTGTTACACCTTGTAAGGTTGACGAAATATAAAGTGAGCCGGTCTCTCTAACAAGTTTGAACAAATCGGCTCACTTTATAAATTTCGTCAACTTTACTCGTATCTTATCTAATACCTTTAAACGAGCAATTCTTGTTTATATATATATATATATAGTATTTCACTGATCTCGGAAACGGCTCTAACGATTTCGATGAAATTTGCCATATGGGGGTTTTCGGGGGCGAAAAATCGATCAAACTAGGTCTTATATCTGGGAAAACGAGTATTTTTGAGTTTTTATATGTTTTCCGAGCAAAGCTCGGTCGCCCAGATATTTATATATTAACACATTCATTGCCACTAAGTGCTACGGGTTACGCTCGTAGCGCGTAGCCACGTCTTTGCCGTATGGAGCGCGTAGTCGCTACGAACACTGTACGCGACAGTCGGGTTCTTGGCCCTGAATGTGTTATGTGCACGCGGCGCGATTCGGGAAATGAATTAGAGATTCACTTGATATGAAATAGTAAAGATATGTGACGTTCCACGGCAAAAGGTACCTTATGGCGGCTGGCGCTTACGCTATTATTAACGCCGCTCCAATATTGAGCCGGGGCAATGGTACCTTTTACCGTGGAACGTCACATATCTTTACTATTTCATATCTAGTGAATCTCTAATTCATTTCCCGAATCGCGCCGACAAAGAACACAAACGTACAGTCTACACACGTACGTACTGACTAAACACGTATCTTTTAATGTCATTCCTATGTTGACAGCCGGAAATTGTTTATGTTGGCCTCAATAAACCGTATCGATGTAGGTTCGAGTCCAGGGGGGGGAGGGTTGCCAACTTTTTTTTGGTGGAATATAGTATTTTCCAGAATAAGGCATCAAAAATATAGTACATTTCAAAAAAATATAGTACTTTTAGATAAAATACTAAATATGAGTGTAATATACGTTTAATCGGAGATATAGTATTTTAGCGTACTATATATTTTTCCAAAAGTATATAGTACAGAGAGCCAAAATATAGTACAATACTATACTGTGTGTTAGAGTCACACCAAGAACAGTCGATTTTGATAGCCCACGCAGTGCAAGTTTAAACGTCAAACTTCTATGAAATTATGACGTACAAATAACACTTGCACTGCGTGGGCTATCAAAATCGCTGAAAACTTTTCTTGGTCTAACTCTAACTTGTTAAATATTAATATTAACGTCATCTATTCGAGAGTAGGCTGAAGATTATGGCGCCATCGCTCGAAAAGATTGCACCATACCTTTGGCCTAGTGTCAAGTAAATGGCGTTAATATTAACATTTAACAAGTTAACACATATCAGTGCAAGAATAATGATCAAAGTCAAATGGCGATCTAACAGTTTAATCTTCTGTCAAAAGATGGCAGTAAATTTACAGTGGCTACATAATTTACTTTGACAATCCGCCTCTATACACTCTATTCTCTCTGATCATATCAAAACCAGTTCAAAACCATAACGACTTTGTAAATTTATTTATTGACATTGAATTAGACCTATAAACAAATTAAAACTAACAAAAACAAATTAAACTAAAAACTAAACAAACAAACTAAACTAAAACTACCTAAAAAGTAAAAACCTACAAATAGAAGATTGGTCCCGGGTCTGTGCCGTCCGTTGTGGGTGCCCAGAATTGACCTCCTGTATGTATATTTATTTTATGATCGAAGCCTATCTTTTCTTGTGCATTTGCAATAGAGATGAGAGACTTGCAATAAATACTACCATAAACGTAAAATTCCTATAAAAATATGACTTGTCTAGTGGTACATGAGTTATATCAAGAAAAATCTGCAGCGATTTTGATAGCCCACGCAGTGCAAGTGTTATTTATCTGTCATAATTTCATAGAAGTTTTACTTAGAACACTTGCACTGCGTGGGCTATCAAAATCTCTGCAGACTTTTTTTGGTCTAACTCTAACACACTTTGTTAAATAGTTTAAATACTGCAAAGTATGTGCAGTTAAATACATAGTACAGTCGCCATCAGATATATCGGAGCGGCCAAGGTGTTCATAATATCTGAACACGCGCCCTAACGCCTTGACAATAGAGGCGTGTTCAGATATTTGTGAGCGCCTTGGCCGTTCTGATATATCTGATGGCGACTGTACCTAGTTGAAATATGTTGAGTCCGTCTAATCTCAAAATTTGTCACGTTTTTGTGTAAGTATGTTTCTTTCGTAGATAAAAATGCCATTCCCATTTTGACAGTTGGATATCGTTACAGATACTGCGTGGAGTTTCAAGTGACCAAGGTATCGAAAGCCTGCCACCTGGACTCGGACTACAAGGCGCTGAGAGAAGGTATGTTTTTTTGAGATGGAGAAATTCATAAATAGCTTGACAAGTTGACAACTTCAAAAGCACAACGTCTTCGCCATACAGCGGGGTAACGCTGCTATAGTTCGTTTTTTTAGCATTAGAAAGAAGGTAAGTGATCTTGACATGTCTTTTAATTGATAAACGCTTTTTAAAAATCAGTAACTATTACTTATGAAAGCAGAAGGCGTTATTCAATAAAAAGACACTTCAAGATTGTTTACCTTATTTCTAATGCTAAAAAAACCGAACTATAGTGTGACGGGGACCTTTGGATCCGGCATGGCTTAGAACGGGTTTTAGTTTTTTAAGTTTTGTATAGGTAGTTAGTAGTATAAGCATAAATACTTTTACTGTCGAAACTTTAATATACAAACTAAATTATGTAAGAAATAACTACCCACTAAGATCCGTCTCGGGCTGCCCCCGACACAACGGTGCCCATCACGCTCGCTGCGTTGCCGCGTTGGATTGCGAATATATTGTAATGGATTTATGAAATAAAAAGATCATAGGAACGTAACAAATATTTTTGGGATATGTTTCACCCAACCGCGGACTCGCACCTCGCGTCGAGTGATGGTCCCTAATTCCCTACAATTTATTAAATTGTTGACTTTTGTCAGTTGTGTCTATTTTCATATACAGTATTTACAATCCTGCACCAAACGAACTGTCTCTGTTTAGTCAAATAGTTGACTGGTAGAGAATGCCCCAAGGCGTTAAGTCCGCCATTTGTAGGTACTATTTTTGTGTAAATTTGTGCAATAAACTTTAAATAATGAAATATAAATTGTGTCAAAAAATAACTGCTCTCTACGTTTTTCTTATAATCTGGTGCTTTATATCGTCCATTTGTGGGAGTTTTTTTTTAATACAGAAACATCCCTATTGCCATACACCTTATGACAGTGACATTCTGAATGCCTCGTTGATCGGATTATTCTATGCTAACGTCCATTTTGACCGGAAATTTGACCGGCACCGGATATCGATTCCATTTCGATAGTGTTGTTATATTTTAGCTGGACAAAAAACCGCAACTCAAAATATATATCGCGGATTTCATACAAATAACATAAATCAATCTGTTCGTTGATAAAAAATATATTAACTAGCTACGAAATTAAAATAAACTTTATTAAATATTTTCATCATTCAATAAAGTTTTCAGAATTCATTAAGCGTCAACTATTGAATTAATTCTTCGCGAAACTGGGCCCGAATTTTCATTTTAAATTGCAAATTGTTTGCGCTATTTTATTTTCCTGAAATTACTCTCGGCTCTCAGTTAATGCCGTTGACCACAATTTGGCTGCTTGTATTTACAAATACACCAATTTCCAATAAGTTTATTCGTAGCCAGTTGGCTACTGCTCATTTACTACGCCTGTGTAGATGATGATGATGATGATGATTGTTAAAAATCAACCCTATACACGGTGGCCAAAAAATAAGTGCATGTCCGTTGCCAGGGAGGTTTTGGGATTATATTGAGCAATTTTTACTATGGGACCAACCCCGAAATCGCGAACAAAAAATTTGGCTAGTCCATTTTCTATGGGAGGGTAAATTATTATTCGTGATTTCGGAGTTGGTGTCACTCTTCTATAAGAGATAAATTAGAGATTATTTATGGAAGAGTGATACTTAGTGCGAAAGTGTCATTAGCGTTTCGTTGGCTACGGGACGTAAACGATTGTATCTTGACTCATCATTGGTCACATCATGTGTTGTAGATGTTTGTTGCGGCGCTTGTGTGTTTAAGGGGTCCCGCATCGCCGTTGATGGCTATAAAGTCCTATAGCAGCGCGGCATTTCTTGCCACATCGATCGCACACAAAACGCGAGTCCGCAGGAGGTGGTAGAGTAAAACAAGTCTAACTAATTCCATTTGTTCCAGGCGAGAAAGTGTGCGTACTCTGCGAGGCCGCAGCCCTGCGTCGCGACCTAAAATGGCGGTGCGGCGGGCACGGCGTCACCGGCCACTCCACCCGTTTCTACGCGCTGGTGGCGCCCCACTGCCGCGGGAAGTGGCAGCGCGCCGGCAGCCCGGACAAGCGCGACCACTGCTGCGCCAACCCTAACTTCATATTCGTGTAAATGCTTAGCTAGATTAACTTGTAATGTATGAGTTATTTGACATTCAATGAAATCAGGTTCTTAGATTGGCTTGTCTTAGTTGACTTGATGGTAATCACATTTTTGTAAAAAAAAATCATTTAAACATGACCGCTTAGTGCTTTTTAAGAGTTACTTTTTTTGTAAAATCCACAGCAATGTAAAAAACTCGTGGGTATAAGTGACAGTCATCACTACTGCGCTTCGCTCTAATATGTCTATTAAAAAACCGGACAAGTGCGAGTCGGACTCGCCCACCGAGGGTTCCGTACTTTTTAGTTTTTTGTTGTTATAGCGGCAACAGAAATACATCATCTGTGAAAATTTCAACTGTCTAGCTATCACGGTTCGTGAGATACAGCCTGGTGACAGACGGACGGCCGGACGGACGGACAGCGGAGTCTTAGTAATAGGGTCCCATTTTACCCTTTGGGTACGGAACCCTAAAAATGTTAAAATAACGGTTATACTTTCCTTATAAGTACCTATAGAAAACCATAAGAGTTAGCACAGGTATGCTAATTAACTAAATTATACGCACTAATATTTTGTATGCAAAATTTCCGTTAAAATTTCGGTTACACATTTCTAACTGTAACTAACCCTTTAACATTAAGGCAACATTGTGTAAATTTCACTCCTAATATAAAATAAATTACACCTTTCACAAAAAAGTTGTTATATACTTGTCAACCTAAACGTATAGAAAACCATGAAAAAGAAGTTACCGCGCGACTCTAAATCGCGTATCTATTTTTACCGCAAACTTCGAACCCTTACAAAGTTATAATGCAGTTTCAGAATAGTCCCATTCCTCGAGCTCCCATTGATTTTACAAAGTATCCAACTTCAATCAATCCACGTACCACGTACTTCACTGAAAAGAAAACTTTAACTCTATGCGGTTAGGGTTGATAACCGTTAGACTCTGCTAGATTTAGACTAGAGATGTATATGGCAGGTACTATCATGCTTCAGTGGGTAAGGGATGCGTTCCACTCGAATAAAAAGTCTGGAATTTGGTCATTTATACGGATCTATAGTTTGGCACAGGGCTGTCTCATTTCAAACTGAGAGAGAATCATACTGTCTTTGTTTTACGCTAGTACTAGCACCCAAAAGAAAGGGATGAGTATAATTTTCCTGGTTCTTACTGACTGACTATAGTTTGTCAAACTATATTTGTACAGTTCAATTTACTTCAGACGAAAGGGTGCGGTCTATAGACCCAAAAGCATTCTTACAAATTCGTAAGGTTGCGAGAAAGTAAAGGCCGTCTACTATACCTTGTTATAAAATTGCTATTATTACCCCTCTTGCCTCATTTAATAGGACTTAATGTAAGACTCCATGTCAGCATGAATAGCGTATCGAACTGATAAGAGTGATTGATGATAATGGACACTGAAAATTTTTATTTCGCTCGCCATACTGATGTCATTATGTTCATTGATAAATTTATTTCAAACACATTTTGTTCAATGCCCTGTTGTTTATAAGGGCTGAATAAAATACAATGAAACTGTCAGCCAGAGGTTTTTCCCGCTAAATGAAACTTTATGCTTCGGTTAATAGAATTGTGTTAATATGAAGCCTTTAATGGTGAATACATATTATTACACCCTGTTTGCCGTTGGCATAATACTATAATCTGTATCTTTGGGTATTTAAAAAAGAGTAAACAAAATCTGCCCTCAAATGGCTTCTTAAGCCAGTGGAGGGTAGATGAAAACTTTACATGATCAAATAATGTAGGTAGGTTAAAGTCAGGTCGTTCAGTGACAGATCCAGGTGGTTTTGTATTTGGATGGTTAATCAATAAATGTTGTAACTACCCGAAAATGTACAAATTGTTTGTTTACTTTTATTTAAGTACCTATAGATACAAAGTATAGGCATTGTCGTCAAGTTTCGGCTTCACACGGGCAATACCTTAATTTTAATCGTTTAATTTAATACAATGTCAGTGAGTTTTTCATTCTAGACATACCTACGATACTACGAACATATAAACTCTCAAGTTCCATGTTTTTTTATTATTTGGAACTATTCACCAATATTTCACCTATATTTTAGTAAAAGTACAATCTTGTAAGCTTCGGCGTGGCCGAAAGATTTGGCAGATCTTTGACCGAAACCGAATCTTCGATCGGAACATTATTTTTATGTCGAAACCTTCAGTCAGCCACTAATAAAAAGGTTACGAGAAAATAGAAATATTTCTATTTATGAAATATATTAATCAGTCCAAAGTAGCCAAATAAATCCGTTGAGCCACAATAGCTTCTTGCCTCAATTATGTGGTATAAAATTCCTCCAGGGTTTAGAGTATTTGGATTCCGATCAAGCATAACTTAGCTATTTATATACATATATGTTATGTTATGATTTAGGTATTTAACTCACAATAAATTTACCTTAACAACATTACACATGGTAAATTTTTAGGAATTTATATTGTGATTGTCAGTTTTTTACATTATGAATAATTGGGTACGAAAAATAACACTGTCAATCAAAATTTCATTCAAAATTATTAAATTACAATCGTATGTCAGCCGTTTCACAATAAACCCTAGGTACCTATTGTGTAAATGGGTCTTTTGTATTCAGTAAAGGCAAACACAATCGGCTTGTAAAACAATATTTTACGCAAATCGTGTTTTATTTCATAAAGCACATACGTTTTCATCATATTTTTATTTTGTTGGCTTCGTTCCCGTTCGCCCGCAGTCGAGTGGGCACAAAGAAAATAAATAACCATTAAAATTTCAGTGGATTCGATATTTATTGCCAGTTCGATTGAAGTATATTGACTGTACGTGCATGTTTATGGCAGCTTAGTTTTAAATTTATTTTTGCATGCAATAAACTAACTGAATTTTAAATAAAGCTATTACTTAGTTGAGCGGAATAGTTTGATAATAGATTAACCAATTGTATATTTAACTACATTTCATATTGTATAGTTAGCATCAAAATTAACCTTAGAGCATTTAGTAACTGGAGATGTTAGTTTCTGTACGAAACAGTCTGCCGATTTTTGCGGGGGAGGGGACGTCAAATGTATTGCTTTCTATATGATTTGTACGCAACGTACAAATAGCCATGTCAGTCCATACAAAAGTTTGCACAATTGTGCAAGTTTTTCGGCAGAGGGGTAAGCTCTTAACCCGTCGAATGTCCACCATACAACAAATTGACCAGTTATTAAATGCTCTAAAGTATCTACCTTAGCCATTGAACTATTATTACTAACGTATAGAACCGGCACATAGCAGTATTTTGCGCCATGAGTTGATGTTGTTTTGACAACAAACCATAGAAGCAGAGCGTAAGTGTCGTGACCTAAACGCGTAACCGCCATGATTTTACGGGGCGCTTACGACGCTTTACGATAATAACAAAAAATGCACGTGCCGGTTATATATAATTCTATACGTTAGTAATAATAGATCAATGATGAAACCACAATACCATTAAGCTTTCAATGTCAGTTCGATTAACTATCGATGCTTCAATGTCAACTAATCGAATCGCAGTCGAATAGGATTCAAACCTTCATTAATAATGTAACTACTCAGAGCTCGGTATAAAGCCAATTTTGCTGTCACTGGTTTAAGCCATTAATTCTCGAGTTATTAGCAAAATTGCCTGTATTCGTTTTACTGAGAGACTTAAAGTATAGTCCGACAAGAAATTGTAGAAAATTATTGAGGGCGCCACTTGCTACGTAACTGTCACATTTTTGACGTAAACTTACACATGGCAACAATTTAAGATGGAATTTTTAAAGTTCCATTTTATTTAATTTTTACTATTTTATGTCGCACTATACCTTAAGTCTTATTACACCATGGGCTCATATTTAAAATAATTTTCAAAGTAAATGAAATATTACCTAGCCTAGGGCATTTCAGATCACACGTAACAATTGTCAGCCGAAGCGAAACCGAGGTCGACAAACATGTGATCTGCGCTTTCTTATTTACTGGCTAAGATGTGTATATTATTTTTCTGTTTGACGAGGCCGGAAAATGGCACTTTCGTTTGGCACAGCGGGTCGAAAACAGAAAAATATTTTATATTTAAACATCATTAAAAGTCCTGTTTTATACGTAGATTTCAAAGCTGATTTTAAACTTTGTTTTAATATGTATAATTTAATTGGGCAATACTATAGTTTGAATATTGACTTTGTGTTGTGGTAGAAAACTAGAAAGTAAAATCAATTAACACGATAAATATGCCAATAAAAAATAACTTGGATACTTGTATGTATTGAAATCGTAACAGACATCTACTTATTACGGTGCTACGTACGTAGACGCGTAGCAAATGCTACGAAATATACAGGGTGTTTTTGTTATCACTGATCAAACTCTTAGGGGTGAATATGTAGATCATACTGAACAACTTTTACTATGGGACCAACCCCGAAATCGCGAAAAATAAATTCTGCCGTCGCATACATTTCGGTGAATCGGAGTCAATTTGTTTTCTATAGAACAGCTGTTTTTTTTTCGCGATTTCGGGATTGACCCCTTAGTAAAAGTTATTCAGTATGACCTACATATTCACCCCTAAGAGTTTGGTCAGTGATAACAAAAACACCCTGTATACCTACACGTTCGACATTATTTCACCAGATTACTGTAATTTAGTTTGACTGAATTTGCATTTATATAGTTTTGTAACTAGTTTTAAGAATTAGTTATAGCCATAGTTTCATGTTTCATTTATGAATAACTAGCAACCCACCCCAGCTGCGCACGGGTTAAGAAATTATACACTTAGGCCCACTTGCACCATTCCGCTAACTTGGGGTTAACCGGTTAAACCTGGAGTTACCATGGTTACCAGTACAATTTGACACTGGGTTGACGGTTTAACCGATTAACCCCGGGTTATTGGGATGGTGCAAGTGGCCCTTAAAGAATCACTTTATTGATAGATGAAAAGTGTGAAAACCGCATGAAAATCCGTTCAGTAGTTTCTGATTTCATCGTGAAAATGCATGCAGAGATAGACGCGGGACTTTGGGCTCGATTCGGATTTTGAAATAGACATCTATTAGACATCTTTTAGACATCACCAAGATACGATAACGATATGTTTAAGATCTAACCTGTCAAATTTGACATTTGCGCGATTCTGGAGATACTGTTGAACGATTTTCACAGGATATGACTTAGAGATCCAATTCACATCTAATAGATATCTTACTCTATCTAACGTAAAAGCGACATTGGTTGCCCGAATTGCGCTGCAAAAGAGAACTAGTTGATATCTAAACTATAACGTATCTAGAATGGATCTAGTACGTGTCGTCTCTTGTGAATATCTTGAAGTTCGAATACGGCAGTTTGTTTTATTTATAAGGTGCAGTGACAAGTCTTATACAATTCATGTCTTTGGTCTGAAATGTCTGGTAAAAAATCGTAAAAAGAGCGAGGAATAGGTATTTCTGATAACAAGACTTTGGTTTGACTTCCGTTACCGCTGTACATACATACGTACATACATACATACATCACTGGCTCAGTGACCCAAAGAGGATCTTGGCCTCTGACACAAGAGAGCGCCACTCTGCCCTATTCTGCGCCACTTCACGCCAGTTGGGTATTCCGAGGGCGGACAGGTCTTTTTGGGCTTCGTCACTCCAGCGGTATCTGGGACCCGCTGTACAGTCACCTGCAATACTATGTTACTTCGAAGGCCGCTAAAATACAAGGTGCTCACGAGGAATGTGAAAGATTTCAACCAAGCATTTCTGAGGTCAAAATAAGGAAAAAAATAATACGAGTTTAGGTCAGTTTCAGAATAAAAATGTTTTGTTTTTTCAATTTATTTAATGTATTTTTACATAAAGAGTAAATGTTATTGGTAAACTTGTCACTTAAAATGGATTTTTACTTTTTTTTTTCGTAAAACCTAGTTTTTGCAAAGTGTTACTCGTCACTTTTTGATATCTATCAATAAGGATATTTAGACTACGTCCCTAATTAGCAACATCGCCATTAAAAAGGCGTTTTGCACTATGTAACATGTATGTAACAATAAAAACTTTTTTTTTAATTAATAACTCTGAAACTAGGCGAATTCCAAAAAAGTTTATAGGACATTTTTGTCTCTAAATATGTTCAGGAATACGCTGTTAAAATTATTCGGTTTTAGTCATGTTACACCGTGTATGTGTCACGCTCCTATGACTCTACAAATAACATGTCATATATTTGTGCGGCCTTCGTTGTGTTTCATATTGCAGGTGACTGTACTCTCTTATCATATTTTATAGCATTAAGAAAAAATCTATAATACATGTATTTGACGTTGAGTTGAGTTTAGTTGCTCGACGTATTTTCAAAAGCGTCTATAGATTTCGTATTTTTTGTGAAACTTAACCCATTTAAAAAGCCTTATAATATTTGACGGCTCTTAAACTTAGAAATATACCTACCTAAAAAAAAAGTCTTATATCAGTTGTTATAAGTCTTTTTTTAATAAATACCTATGAAGTATGTATAGAGTATATACAGTGCTTGGAGCTTTGCTAAAAAATAATTCTACTTAAATACGTTACTTAAATATTTTAAATAAAAGTTAGATATAATTACTCATAATTTAGTATTAGTGTAATAATTTTTACAATAAAAATATAGATAAGTACAATAGTTTGTGAATACATATCCTCAACTTGTGTAAATACAATGTTATAATAAATGCATTATAAAACTGTACGCTTGTTTTAATTACTAAAATTGTTTATTTTATTAGTTTTACTTTATTTAGTGTATACTTAAATTTAATAACAGTTTATAAGTTTTGTTATTGAATAAATAATTTACTTACCTAAAAAAACTAAAACATTTAAATTAGATGTTAAGACTGCATCGACCGTCCAGTGGCGCCCTCATTGGGGGAATCGTGTTTTCTGATAAACTACCTACCTAATTAATTTTTATATAAATCAGTATATTACTATTGTTGTCCTACTGATTCCCTAACTTTTGGTTTATGTCACGTACTCGAGATTTATTTTTCGCGGGGCCATGTTGATTATCACTAATTAATTTTCACCACACCAGCGGGTAAAAGCTCTTTTGATTGTTCATAAACTGATGATGAGAAAGTTGCATTTTATCCACATGTGTGGCAAAGTAATAAAATGCAAATGTTGACTGTTAAATGATTATTTTGAACGATAAATATTTAATAACATTCATTTTGAATTGATTTAAAAAAGCGCTGGTGGCCTAGCGGTAAGAGCGTGCGACTTTCAATCCGGAGGTCGCGGGTTCAAGCCCCGGCTCGTACCAATGAGTTTTTCGGAACTTATGTACGAAACATCATTTTTATATTTGCCAGTCGCTTTTCGGTGAAGGAAAACATCGTGAGGAAACCGGACTAATCTCAATAAGGCCTAGTTTCCCCTTTGGGTTGGAAGGTCAGATGGCAGTCGCTTTCGTAAAAACTAGTGCCTACGTCAAATCATGGGATAAGTTGTCAAGCGGACCCCAGGCTCGCATGAGCCGTGGCAAAATACCGGGATAACGCGAGGAAGAAGAGACTTTGAATTGATTTTGTTTGATTTTGTTTGGTAGGTATTTTACAGTCAGTATTTTCCTTGCGTTGGTGTGGTGAAAAATGTTGTTATTCACTTGGTGGCAAAATTTGTAACCCTCGTGGCTTGAAACCCTCGCAACGCTCAAGTTTCCATGTTTCGAACTCCACGATTCAATTTTGGAATCTTTCGCTTGCTTGGGTGTTGCTTGGGTGTCAATATACTCGTAGCACGAGAGGTTATACAACAACTTTGCCCCCTTGTAAAACAAATACTTAACCATTACAATGGCACTTGTGTGCATTCTTTTTTGCTTACGTCTCATGCATCACTCTGTATTTGGGTACTTTCATATCTTAAGTACTCACCCCCTAAGCCCTATTTAGACGATGCGAGAACTCGCATGCGAGTTTCATTACATTGCGGTTTTTCATCGGTCGGTTGAATTGGACGTAACCAACAGTCCGCAATGTAACTAAAATCGCATGTGAGTTCGCGCGCCGTCTAAATCAGCCCTATTCATAAACGCGCTACAAACCTCAATTACCTAGCTAATAATAGTAATAATCGTTTGTCGTTATCTGTCATTTTGACTTACGTATTTGTAAGAAAGGGATAAAACATAATTCAACTAAATCAGGCCCGTAAAGTTTTATGAATAAGGGGGTAAGAGTAGACCGCCAAGTTACAAAAACACAATATAATTCATTCAAATGGCCCTCTCCTGTCCGATAAAGAAGATTTAAATACCGGCAACAGTACTTAGATACAAGTTGTTGGAGACCACAAGAACTTTGGCTGTTCTGTGAATTTCTGGTACTTTTGAAACTCAAGGTATATAAATATAAATGAAGAATCCTGCAAAAATATGTTAAGGATGGCCGGGCTCGGGCCGACATGTCATTTTCTATGACGGCGATCGGTGATCTCTTGGTGCTTTCCATAGAAAACGAAGCGCCGGAAGCTCCAGCCCGGCCCCGGCCCGGTCTAGCACGAGTCATCCTTTAATTGTAGCAATGTGCAAGTTAAAAAAAAAATTAAAAATGCAGGAAAGTATCGCAAGTTTTTGGAAACTTACACCAGAATTTAAATAGTTTAATGCAAGTTTCGAATCAGAGAGATTCTTTTGGGGATTTTTCAAAAAAATTTTTTATTAAAGCTTATAAATATCTATGTACCTATTAAGGTTTTGACACTTTCTTATAATACACACATGGACAAAATTAGAGAAACACAAAAAAAATACTAATTTTGAAATTACTTTAGGTTGGTGCTCCAGTACTAATTCATTTTTTTTAAGTTCCTCTAAATTTGTCCATGAGTATATAAACTGAAAACTTTTCCTCTAGAACTTCTGCATTTTTGGAAACTTCAGTAATCACCTTGGTACAAAGTTATGGTTCTTTTTTTTAGCATTAGAAAAAGAGTACGCGATCTTGACGTGTCTTTTAATTGAGAAACGCTTTTAAAAAATCAGTAACTATTACTTATGAAAGCAAAATAATGTAAATAATCGTATATGATTCATAATTGTTACGTATTTGCCGTGACTTATTTTTCAAAAGTGTTTTTCATTCAAAAGACACGTCAAGATTGTTTACCTTTTTTCTAATGCTAAAAAAACGAACTATAGTTGAGTGATATCAAATGTTGATCCTATCACGGTATAATAATATACTCCGCCTGGTACTCCATTCCCGTCTTTTCTAGGTCACCTAACTGACACGGGCCTACGTCATCATGCGACAGCGCTATATGATAATATGCGATAGCGCTATATATAGCGGCCATGTTGTTGTGACGTAGGCCCGTGTCACTCTGGGAATGGAAGACCATGTTTTATTAGACTATGGATCCTATAGTCTGTGTCTTTAGGTATTTAAATAAAAGTAAACAAACAATTTGTAAATTTTCGGGTAGTTCTAACATTTATTGGTTAACCAACCAAATACAAAACCGCCGGGATCTGTCACTGAACAACCTGACTTTAATCTACATGGTTTCTCAACTGGCTTAAGGAGCCTTTTGAGGGTAGATTTTGTTTACTTTTATTTAAATAGGTACCTGAAGATACAGAGTATAGTGACTATCATTGTAAAAGCAGAGGCCATATAGTGAATGCCTGAAGCGAACTCAAGCGCGAAGCCTTACCTTTTCTCGTGGCATTGTGGCCCAGTTGGATGTCAGGGGACAATAAGTCAAGAGAAAGTCAAGATTTCTAAACAGTGGGACATTCTAGGAAAAGAGATTATTTACGGTAAGTACCTTGTATCTTTAATAACGGCCGTAAATCTAAGGGTACCTAGGTAGTTAGTTTAGGCCCTAATGAATTCTCTTAGTTAAAAAAAATGGACTACTTTTAATTTTAGCCTACTTCAAGATTTTATAATGAGGAGGAGCTCAATTCGATTGTATCTTTTTATTTTATAAAATAATATAACTAGTAGTTCGCCCCGAACTGAGAACTCGCAGTTAACCAAAAATTATTATAGAGCGATTGACTTTGTTGCACCTACTTAGGTATCGTATCGTAGGTCATAAAATAGTAGAAAATAAATGAGAGCACCACTTTCTACGTAACTGTCTCATTTTTGACGTAAAATGCTTACACATGGCAACAATTTAGTATGGACATTTTTGAGTTCCTTTTTATTCAATTTCTACTATTTCATGTCGCACTATAATGTCATTTAATGTAATTTCATGTCGGCTGCAATGGATCAAAAATCGCCTGGATTTATTGCAAGGTCTGTGGAGCCCTTGACTGATAGATTTAAGCAAAGAGTAGGTAGTATGTATAATATATAGGACAAAGAGAGCCCTCTCGTGGAACTTTGCATCCAGTTTGAAGTGCCATCTGTAATTCTTAACCAGAAATATCAACGTCAATATCAGGGGGGGAGAGGCATAAATAGCGTCTGAAGTATGTTGCGAACGTAAAAAACTTTGACTTTGAAGAAAGGCTTCAGGATATTTATTAATACACGAAAACAGATTAGATACTTTTAACTTGACTGTTGATGTAAATAAATTACCTATCATACACGGCTGGAATAACACACAATTGACCTCGAAACACAATTACACGCAGCAGGTTGTGAATCTACCCGCCATAATTTTTCAAAAATTTTTGGTAATAAAGTTCTCAGGAACTGTGATGGCGTATGAAAACTTTGTTTCTTTTAACATTGTAAAACTGAAAGTATTTTTATTTATCTCAATTATGTCGTAGTACAGACAATAAATGGGGTGTTTTAATAACAAAACTTCCGTGAGTGACCCGTATTAATATATTTAATAAATGGGGTGTTATAATATTTTGAGTTTTATTTGACAAAGTTGTTTTTTGTGACAATCGCCTCCATGGCAACGATGTCCATAAATAATCTGTTCTAACAGATGTTTTTTTGTTTGATCCATGCCTTAGATACAAGACTTTTAAGACGTTCTGACGAATCAAGTGAAGCCATATTAAAAAAAAAGTTTAGCGTTAAGTAATATAGATGTCGCTATTTTTTCGAATAAAGTGCTTTATATACGACTGTCCCTCCCCTGGATTTAAGTCATCATAGAAAGCATAGAGATTAAAATAAACTATATCTGTGCTAAGCCGAAATATTTCCTGTCAAATGTCAAATACCTATATTATGTTTATATTATTTTATTTTTATCTTGTTAATTAGTTCAAAAAGGTAAATTTAAAAACGATATTATAAAAGTGCAAATCGAGCACTTTCATTTGATACTAAATTCGACCATGTTTTTTGCAAATAAAATGACCAGAATAGCTAGGCCTCTCACAAACAGCTTTTAGGCCTTCTAAGCTCTTCTACCTCAATAATCCCTTAATCGAGCCTGCTCATAATTTAATCACTAAAATATAATGCCCTCAACTACACGTTTACCCAATTTCATTTAAATTAGAACAAATTTACTTAAGTTCTTGAGTATCAAACTATCTTCTGACAGTTCAACTTAAAAACATCGAAATCCCGGGACGTGCCGCTAGCCAGCCGCGTGATCCAAGTCGAATGTAAGAACTTCGCTTCGCTTCGCTTCGCTTCGCTCGCTCGTTCGATAATATTTCGTGACACTTTATTTTCACTATGTTCTTTCTATGTATGACTATTGTCGGTGTGTTTACGAATAATAGTACATTACTACAGAGGCCGGGACGAAAGGGGTTGCCGGCCGAAGACATATAGACGGCCGAGCGAAGCGAGGCCGGATAGGTCTGAGCGCGGGCAACCCCATTTCCCGCCGAGGTATGTATAGTGCTTTTCTCAAACATGCAATGAAATAAATAAAATAAAAAATCCACGAAACCCAAGTTTTATTTATAGAAAAAACTAAAAGTACACCCAAAATATAACCAACACGTACCTATATCATTATCACGCGTATGTTTTACACGAGTCGTGTATTTTTACTACCCGTATATTTTCATGTATCTTTGATTTTTTCGCCTTGTATCCGTCTGACTGTCGTTTTCGTCACATAAGTTTACATAGTCTTTCATGTTGATATCATGTTTCACATACATCGTTGCTTTATGCACGGAGTAAATAAGTATAATTTCCACAGTGTTGACGAATTTGTAGTTACATTCATTTAAAATATGCCACAAAACTGTTTCTAATAAACTGTAAGCCATTTTTCTTAGTTTCTCAAATAATAAAATTGCCATAAGCAACCATATACATACTTCGTCTTTGACTTGGCGGCAGAGGCAGCAAGTTATGAAAATCAATTCTGCTTACGCTGCCAATTCCAACGCCTACGATTACAATTAATATTAGGTCATTACCTATGAAATTGGCGTTTTGTTCGGAGAATTTCAACGAAACACGAATTTCCATACAATTAATTTTGCGGATATTTTTTTGATGGCTAATTCAAACCAAACAAAATTTTTCCAGTAATTTTTGACACCTTTAAGGTATGTTTTCAATATCTCCATTTCTTGAAAATTGGTACCATTAGAAAAATATAAGTAATTTTAATACTCGAACCGACAGCACATGAAAAGACCTATTTTCAAGGCTTAACTCTGAACACTTAACAATAAAAAATAACAATTAATTGTATGTAAAATCGTTGTTTATTGAGTGCACTGTAGTTTTATTGTAATTGTGTATGTACTTTTGTAAAAAAAAAAAACTAGGATCAGACTTATATCTATGAACAAAAACGCCAATTTCATAGGTAAGGACCTAATATTAATTTCATTATTTCGTCGGAACTCATATTAAAGTCAAAAAATCAACAACGCACCATAAATCCAATAAAACAGAATGAATATTTTTCAACTTTACCTCCATAACAATTTAAAAAATATAACTACGCGTGTTTGAGTAGACCTTTTTACCGCTAACGTTTAGATGAAATATTTTAAATGTTTTTATTTGTGTGGTTAAATTTATAATTTAAAATTATAGAATGTATTATTTATTAAGTTCATGTTGATTTTATACAAATAAAACTGCAAATTATAGCAAACATTGTTTTTTGTTTTTTTTTTATAGGCGTAGTGGCAGAGTGTCATTACGAACCATAAAGCAAATACTGCCTCTAGTTTTTTTTAATGGATGAATGCCACGATGCTGTGTCACAAATATCTGTGAAATGAAAATTAAAAAAGAGGACTTTGCCGGCCTAGGCCTGCAAGATGTGTATGAAATGCCATTAACGACCTTTTGTCCTAGCCGCACCTGAAACGTCATACTTCGCAGCCTATTATAAGGAACATAACATCAATATTTCATTGCATGTTTGAGAAAAGACTATTACGACGTCAAAACTGTCACAAGTGATCACGATGCCGATGTATGAAATACATTGCAGGCTCCCGAAAAAATATCAAATGTTAATTACGCTCAGGTACCTAGTTCAAGAAGACGTGCTAATAGAAACCAGTACTTGTTATTTCTATCACTTACGTAACAAAAGGTGTACAATTTCACCGACTAAATCTATCAATTCTACATTTTTGCGACTAAAATCGATACCGGCCTCTTAGTTAAAAAAATCTTAGAGAATCGTTTCATAGTACTAGAACCCGTCTGCGACTCACGTTAGACCGGGCCGGGTCCGAGCCGGAACTTCCGGCGCTTACTTTTCTATGACAGATGACAGGTGATTACGTGATGCTTTCCATAGAAAACGAAGCGCCGGAACCGGCCCGGTCTACCGTGAATTATCCTTATGTTTGCTGTTAGGCATTATCAAAAATACACATTGTATAGAAAGCACAAACAAACGAAATCCCCATTATTTTATAAGCAACTTCCATTACTATGGCACAAAAGTAAATTTGTAACATTAAGCAAACTTTTGCCACAAAATAATTGAGTAATACAAACTGAGGGCACGGGGAAAAGTTGAAACCCTCTTTCTAAGCATATTTGTTAGAAAGAGTGGCAAATACATATTAATATTATAAATGCGAAAGTGTGTCTATTGGTTACCTCTTCACGCTTAAACCGCTGAACTAATTTAATTGAAATTTGGTATAGATATAACTAGTTTGAGTCCCGAGGAAGGACATATTAATAATTTAAAGTTAAAAACACAGGATAATTTTTAACCCGGAAATCAAGAGAGGTGAAAAGGGGGATGAAAGTGAGATAGTTGATACATTGCCTGATAATTGATGTAAGAATATGCTCAAATTGTATGATTGCCATTACACTTTATATAGGCGTTACAGTTGTCTCTCAAATAAGGAAGTTTGTATGGGGAATAAATAAAAAATAGATTGGATAAAAAATAAACTAACCAAATGACTAATTCCACGCTGACGAAGTCGCGGGCAAAAGCTAGTAGAACTACAGATAAATAATAAATAAATATTAGACAGACATTTTTACACGAATAGACTAAGCCTCACGGTAAGCTCATGAAGGCTTGTGTTGTGGGTACTTAGACAACGATATATATATAATACAAAAATACTTAAAATACCTACATAGAAAACAACCATGTCTCAGGAACAAATATCTGTATCATCATCAAACAAATAAATGCCCTTACCGGGATTCGAACCTCGGACCATCGGCTTCATAGGCAGTCACTACCTACTAGGCCAGACCGGTCGTCAGATAGTGTATAATTGTATTCCTCCGTATTTTCTCGGAAACATTCGTATTTGTCATGCTACTTCAGTCAACGTCAGTACTTTTTGTACCGAGTTTGACTGAATTAAATAGCAAGACACGTTCGTACGTTTCCGTGAAATTACGAACGAAAATAAATTATGCAATACATCTGTAATAACAATAACTTATTGCTTTATAAAAGGTAACCCCCATTGTTTCCCATTTCGCTGTTTCCGAAAGATACATTCAATTTAAGTGATTAATGGATATTTATACGAATAAAGAAAGAAACAAATATGATTAATAGCTTGTTGACGACAGATATCGGGCAATTGAATGGGAGATGGACGACATTTTTACTTTTTACATCATAATAGGGTAATATCTGGGAGACCGAGCTTTGCTCGGAAAACATATAAAAATTAAAAAAATGCGCGTTTTCCCAGAGATAAAACCTAGCTAGATCGATTTTTCGGCCCCGAAAACCCCCATATACCAAATTTCATCGAAATCCTTAGAGCCGTTTCCAAGATCCCCGAAATATATATATAAATAAATAAATAAATATACAACAATTGCTCGTTTAAAGGCATTATAAATATATAGATTTGACTATATATAAAAGAAATTATTTTACACAATGCATGAAATAAAGCACCAGAAGATTAATAGAGAAACGTAGAGAGTAGTTATTTTTAGACACAAATTCTATTTTAAAACCCGTATAAAACTATATAGAGTAAGTAATTTGATTGTGACGTCACATGCTACTGTTTCATATAAATTAGTAAGGTGGGGCGGCCTGAATGGCTCGGATACTCTATGCGTGTGTGGCACGGCTCCCCAAACGATGATACACATGCTGTCCTGCCCAGCGAACCCGCACACATGTTCCGAGCAAGATCTACGGGACGCAACAGACAGGGCGTTAAGCGTCGCTACCTTCTGGTCCCGCTTAATATGAAAGAAACCATCGACACGAGAAGAAGAAGCACCAGAAGATTAATAGAGAAACGTAGAGAGTAGTTATTTTTAGACACAAATTCTATTTTAAAACCCGTATAAAACTATATAGAGTAAGTAATTTGATTGTGACGTCACATGCTACTGTTTCATATAAATTCCATATTAGCAAAATCGTTTTGACAGTTCGAAAAAAGAAACTGATTTGACTAGTAGTCAAATACCCTATTATTCAACTACTATAAGATGGTAGCGCTTTTATTACAAAGGTATTAACAATTGCTTAACTTGTTGAAAAAATAACTTTAAGATAAATTTCTACAAGTATTACATGTGTTGACATGTTTTAAATACACCATATTTTTTTAAAATTTTTCAATGAATATTTAATACCTTTAAAATTATGTTTAATGTTACGTAACCGTTTTTTCACGCCGCGCGCGTTTCTCGAAAATGAGGCGTGGAGGGCTGTGTTCAGCGTTGAATAAAAAGTATAAATAATGGAGATACAGTTCTGCAAGTATGGAATGTTTGATTGGAAATATCCTCCTCTTTTATAATATCAATTTTAGTTTCTTAAATATTAATACATTTTGAGATATTGGGGAAATAAAAAATAACTACTTTTCCCTCCCTATTTTTGTTTATAAATTTTGATATTTTTTGTGTGCTAATACACGCTTCGAATACATTTATCTAGACATCATGACGAATCTAATGAGGTATTACACGTATTTTTAGGAGTAGTATCTTTAATTTTCACCGTTTTCAGGATCTCGAACAGACTAAGATAGAGTTACTCATTTATAATATTAGAAGGGATTTCATTGTCATTAAGTCTTATAAATAAATTCCGAAAAAATGTCGTAAGTTTCCCCATAAAAATAGCTACGTTTTTTGTCACCCTTCAGTTGAATAGTTCCAAATAAACCTTTTGAACGTCGGAAAAAGAAAAACACATTAACAATGAATGAATGAATGTGTGGGTCACAACAAAAGAAAACACCCTCAAAGTCTAACCACATTCAGTTTTAATTCTCTGTTAGTGTCTCTTTTTGTAGGCCGCTGACATATACCAGAATAGATGCCGCATATATGATGATTCAGGAGAAGTGATCAGGATCAACCATACGCATTCAGTAGATTCTACTCTACCGAGTAGAAGATAAGCTTCTGTTTCCTCCTAGTATTGGTGTATTAACGCTTTTTTAAGATGAAAAAAAAATAGTTTTACGACATGCATGGCTACTCTAAAATTGGTATACTTCCGTCAAACATGGGTAGGTCTCTTTGCTTTATCCGTGACAAGTGTCAAATCGAACGTCATGAGTGTCCATGGTCGACCGACATAAAAATATATATAGAAGAAGCGTTGATCCGACTAATAAGTGTATCGGGCGACCACAGGGCTCCTTCTTTACCCAACATTTAAGTCTGGCGGTGCAAAGCGGCAACGCCGCCGCCAGCATCCTGTACGGATATTATGGTCGTTCTTGTCTACGTGACAGCGTGATAAAACTGTGTCCGTCACTTTCTACCCCGCGGTGTTAAAAAGTGACAGTTAATTTATCACGTGGATAACATACATAATACGCCGGCTGGGCACCATTATAGAAGTGGGAGACTTTGGTGAGGTATTTTATATTTAGTTCGAAGTTAAGTTTTTAAATCATCCACTTGTGTGTGTGTAATATTTATCTTTTGTTGATGTCATCATAGTCTGGTTAGGTACTTTTGAAATATCGTGTCTGAGTCAGTCAACATTTATTTTCTGCCCTCCAGCCTGCGTATGGATGGATGGCTTTATCCACGTGATAAGATAACTGTCACTTTCTAACACCGCGGGATAAAAAGTGACGGATACCGTTTTATCACGCTGTCACGTCGACAAGAACGACCATCGTATCCGTGCAGCCATTGTATTTCTTTCGTTATATGTCCGTGGTGAACGCCCACTTTTAAATTTTGGACCTTTCTCGGCGGTTGCGTTTCCTTTGTACAAATGTTTTCGTCTGCGTTTAGAAATTTATGTGGTCGCCGCTTTTTCTCTGGGTTTTTATTTACTTTCTCTTCTTTTTTGTATGTAGGTATGTTTGTTATTTAGAGATGTCGGTAGACATTCAGAGTACATTTATCCTCCAAAAACGATGTTTACGTACAATACACCGCATGTATACTGAACAATCCTTACGTAAGTACCTTATGTCTACTACTACTGGAATATACATTCTAGAACTTTGCCTCTTTGTAAAAAATAATGACGCCTATTTTAGGAAAAAATCCTCGCAGAGGAGAAATCTCAGAGACAACAACTCAATAATAGAAGTACATTCAATACTGCAATTCCAATTTTTAACGCCCTGACAGTTGAAATAAAAATGTTAGAGGGAAATCGTTTTAAATTAAAATTAAAACACTGGTTAATTGAAAATGTATTTTACAACCTAAATGAGTTTTCCCTGGAATCACCATTTTGTTATGTATAAGTTAGTCAGTAAGCTGAGGTAGTTTTAAGATCATATTGTAGGTATGCTCGAAATGGGCAACTGTTGATTCGATATCTCCTGTATATGACATATATCTTATGTACACAGTTTACAATTAATAAATACTTTACTTTACTTTACTTTATGATTTTAATGTTGACAAAATATAATTAATACGCAAATACGCTTTCCTAATGAACGAGTACGAGTTTGCGGCGCTTGCAATAGAAACCATGGGCTACTGACACACAAAAAAAACTTTTTACAAAAAAAAGCAAACCGACTTCAAAAAGGATGAAATAAAATATTATCCTTTTTGAAGTCTATGCGTTACCAACTGATATGTTTGAAGTCGGTGCCAAGCCAAATTTTGAAGCATACCATGATTTTGGTGCGATTCGATAAGGATGTACCTACGTTGGATTGCCTTACACGACGACAATGAACGTACTTTCTGTAGGTACAGTCGACGTTAAAAATATGTTTACACTTTTCGCCTTATTACAAAGGAGTAAGATGCAAAAGTGTAAATATATCTTTGACGTCGATTGTATCTAAAGCCCCCTCCAGACTATGCGCGTGAATCGCGGGCGAAGCCGCGAACGCGAGTGTGGAGTCGATTTCGCAGGTCTGCGTTCAGGACTCCACACTCGCGTTCGCGGCTGTGGCGTTGCGCCGCGATTCGCGCACGAGTGTGGAGGAGGCTTAAGAACACACCTCAGAACACACGATCAAACCTTCTTGGCGCAGTCTGTACCATGTTTGTCGGCACATTAGTGGAAATCCAATGCATTTTTTTTCGTCGTATTTTTTAAAGAGCATTTCTTACTAATGCTCGAGCAGTCTATAGCACGCAAGTGTGAGATTGGGACTGAGTAATTTCCCGTCCCTTATCCAGAGGACTACATTTCAAAATATAAAACAATTTAAGAAATTTACCTTCTTGCCAAATTTCACCTAAAGCGGTTCAGTTGTTTAGCCTTGAAAAGGCGACAAAGAGGCAGACAAAATTACTTACACATTTGTAATAGTTATTAGTGCAGTTCTAATGGGATTTATAGCCATAAAGCTGATTATTTTGACTGGTATTGTTACTACTTGGCTTGGCACCGACTTCAAACATATCAGTTGGTAACGCATAGACTTCAAAAAGGATAATATTTTATTTCATCCTTTTTGAAGTCGGTTTGCTTTTTTTTGTAAAAAGTTTTTATTTTTCCATTTTTAGTTTTAACGCATTGTTAAGAGCGCGACGCATGAATGAAAAACAAGATCATGTTTAACACTAAATTCGTGTACCTATTACTTTAATAAATATTAGTGTCCGACCGAAACATGTTTTTTTGCCGAAACCGAAACCGAAACCGAATGTTCGGCTTGGCTCTAATTTCGGCCGAAACCGAAACCGAAACCGAACCTTTTGTATACTTGTTAAAATCGTTGAAAAAATGTCATAAAACCGCTTTTACACACATATTATGGGGCTGTCAACACCCAATGTCCTTGAAATTGATGTTACTTAAGCAGTTTTTTAAGAAAATTACTAGAGTTAGACCAAGATAATTCTGCAACGATTTTGATAACACACGCAGTGCAAGTGTTATTTTAAACGTCAAAACTTCTGTGAAATTGTGACGTATAGATAACATTTGCACTAGTTGCACTGCATATGCTATCAAAATAATTGTAGAACTTTCTTGGTCTAACTCTATTCATTCACCAGTCAAGCCAACATGTAGATACAGGGTCAACCAAAAACGCGAGCGCAGCGAGCGCGAATTTTTTGTTGACAATATCGCAAGGCCGGGTACCGATCTTCACCTGGGCCTAAACGTCCGAAGTGCCCCAGTGAGGCGAACTTTCATGCGAAGTCAAAGCCGTGCTTCAGGCTGCAGGATAAGTAGTTGAGCACAGACTCCAACCAATGTCAAATTCCGGGATTACGCGAGGAAGATGATGAGTTTTCTTATCATTCTTTTCCCCAGACCCAGTAACATACGACAGTGCTATCTCATTTACTCCGATACAATTGTATCTGAGTAGATGAGTGTCTAATTAGACAGTGTGCGCGTTATAGGTATTAACTAGTGTCCGACCGAAGGTTCGGTTTCGGTTTCGGCCAGGTTCGGCCAAAAAATCATGTTTCGGCTGTAGTTTCGGTTTCGGCCAAAAAACGGCCGAACCTTTCGGCCGGGCCGAAACTTACGAAATGGTACTTCGTACTATGAAACTAAACTATGTGACAAAGACCAAAAGTTGGGGAATAAGTAGGACAACAATATTAATATGTACCTACATATACTGATTCATGTATAGGTACAGAAATGAATTGGTTTATTATAAAACACAATTCCACTAATGAGGGCGCCACTATATAGACGGTCGATGCAGTCTTAAGAGGCTGTTAATACCTATAACGCGCACACTGTCTAATTAGACACTCATCTACTCAGATACAATTGTATCGGAGTAAATGAGATAGCACTGTCGTATGTTACTGGGTCTGGGGAAAAGAATGATAAGAAAACTCATCATCTTCCTCGCGTAATCCCGGAATTTGACATTGGTTGGAGTCTGTGCTCAACTACTTATCCTGCAGCCTGAAGCACGGCTTTGACTTCGCATGAAAGTTCGCCTCACTGGGGCACTTCGGACGTTTAGGCCCAGGTGAAGATCGGTACCCGGCCTTGCGATATTGTCAACAAAAAATTCGCGCTCGCTGCGCTCGCGTTTTTGGTTGACCCTGTATCTACATGTTGGCTTGACTGGTGAATGAATAGAGTTAGACCAAGAAAGTTCTACAATTATTTTGATAGCATATGCAGTGCAACTAGTGCAAATGTTATCTATACGTCACAATTTCACAGAAGTTTTGACGTTTAAAATAACACTTGCACTGCGTGTGTTATCAAAATCGTTGCAGAATTATCTTGGTCTAACTCTAGTAATTTTCTTAAAAAACTGCTTAAGTAACATCAATTTCAAGGACATTGGGTGTTGACAGCCCCATAATATGTGTGTAAAAGCGGTTTTATGACATTTTTTCAACGATTTTAACAAGTATACAAAAGGTTCGGTTTCGGTTTCGGTTTCGGCCGAAATTAGAGCCAAGCCGAACATTCGGTTTCGGTTTCGGTTTCGGCAAAAAAACATGTTTCGGTCGGACACTAGTATTAACAGCCTCTTAAGACTGCATCGACCGTCTATATAGTGGCGCCCTCATTAGTGGAATTGTGTTTTATAATAAACCAATTCATTTCTGTACCTATACATGAATCAGTATATGTAGGTACATATTAATATTGTTGTCCTACTTATTCCCCAACTTTTGGTCTTTGTCACATAGTTTAGTTTCATAGTACGAAGTACCATTTCGTAAGTTTCGGCCCGGCCGAAAGGTTCGGCCGTTTTTTGGCCGAAACCGAATCTACAGCCGAAACATGATTTTTTGGCCGAACCTGGCCGAAACCGAAACCGAAACCGAACCTTCGGTCGGACACTAATAAATATGTATGTAATCAGGAATTTTCTCGAGTCCGTCTGGGAAATTATAATTCCTGTCACTACTACACTAAATCCATCCTCCGCCCCGCCACTGGCCCAATCCCTCAACGCCCCGATCACTCAACCTCACAGCACATCAACCCCTGATCCAGGAACCCCTCGATCCTGAACCAGCAACCCTTCAACCGCCATTCCCCGAGCCGTTAATCTCTGACCCCTTAACTCCTAACCCTAACCCCCGATCAGTAGCCTTACCAGCTTACCACGAGTTTGACATTGATATATTCGCTAGCATGTGTGTAACTTACTTCCTATGCATCTCGCTCGTACTAACCTTAGTGTGAGCGAGATGCATAAAAAGTTACATTTAGATGCATAAGACGTTAGAGAATATGTCAATGTCAAACTCGTGGTAAGGCTACAGTTGCAGTACATCAAATTGGTGGTTTTCGGAAGCAAATGCTCGAGTTACTTTAGAAAACCCCGAAATCACTTAACACGTGCCTTTAAAAATTGAGGAGTTCCCTCAATTCCTTATGGATTCCATCATCAGACCAGAACCAAAAATAATACGGAAACACCTTGGAGGTAACTTCTTCCAAACAAAAAAAGAATTACTCAAATCGGATCACAGGTGCCGGAGTAATCGGTGAACATACTTACATTTAAAGAAATCATCATCATTATCATCAAAATAATCATCATCATCAGGTCTACTTCATCAAATTAGTGGTTTTCGGGAGAAAATGCTCGAGTTGCTTAAGAAAACGCCCAAAACACCATGCATGTGCCTTTAAAAATTGAAGAGTTCCCTCAATTCCTCATGGATCCCATCATCAGAACAGAACCAAATTAAAATGGGACCAACTCGGAGGTAGCTCCTTTCAAACAAAAAAAGAATTACTCAAATCGGACTACGGATGTCGGAGTAATCGGTGAACGTACATAGAAAAAAAAAAAAAAAATAGCCACAACCGAATACAGAACCTCCTCCTTCTATGAAATTGAAGTCGGTTAAAAAACATAAAAGAAGTGTCGGTCCTACTAATAGGTGTCTCGGGCGACCACAGAGCAGGCTCTTTCTTTGCTCAGCGTTTAAGTCTGGCGGTGCAAAGGGCCACGCAAAAGGGCAACGTCGCCAGCATCCTTGGCACCATTCCAGAGGCAGGAGACTTCGGTGAGGTTTTTTATATTTAATTCGTAGTTTAGTATCTACTTGTGTGTGTAAAAAATTGTGTATATATTCGATTAAATTATGAATAAAATATATGACTTTATATATTTTTTTATATAATTGACTTTTCAAGTTTCTAACATGTCATTAAGTCTTCATTTGCACTTGATTTGCAGTTATCAAAATGTGCTTTCTTTCGATTTAACAGGGATTCGCCTGTAAGTTCTGACATACATAATAATATTGACAATTACTTTACCACTTTTGTGGATGAAGTGCAACTTTTTCATCAGTTATTTATTGATGAATAGTACTAGCGGTTGACCAAAATCAGCTGCAAATGGTGTTAAAGGTATGAAAATCGGCACGATTAATCTTTAGGCCATTTGAATCAATTTGACCCGTAGCACCAAAAAAAGAAAACAAACGGAAAGGAGTTATGACGTCATCTTTTTATTGTTTGGAAAAATAAATTTTTGTTCAGAAACCTATCGTGTGTGGTATTAAATGAACGGGCATTTTAAGCCGGTTCTAAAAATATATCACATTATTATATATCCGTCACTTGCATTCAATTAAAATTAAAATAATTTTCTAAACATACCAAGTTTGGGCTCCTCCAGATAAGAAACCGTTGAATTATTTTTTGTAAAATATACCTCAAGTAATACCCAATATCCTCATATCTCACCCCAAGAAATTAATTTCGAAAATATTTAGTTTTAGTATTTTTTTTTATTTTTTATTATTACAAATTGTGATCTTGTATATATGTGTATATGGGCATTTATTTGTGTGATGATGATGATGAACACACAAATAAATGCCCTTACCAGGATTCGAACCTGGGACCTCCTGCTTCATAGGCAGGGTCACTATCGACTAGACTAGGAGGCCGTTTCATTGCTAGATTGATAGATCACAATTTGTAATAAAAAAAAAATACTAAAACGACTTATTTTCGAAATTAATTTCTTGGGGTTAGATATGAGGATATTGGGTATTACTTGAGGTATATTTTACAAAAAATAATTCAACGGCTTCGTATCCGGAGGAGCCCAAACCTGGTATGGTTTGAAAATTATTTTTATTTTAATTGAATTCAAGTGACGGAAATATAATAATGTGATATATTTTTAGAACCGGCTCAAAATGCCCTTTCATTTAATACCACACACGATAGGTTTCTGAACAAAAATTTGTTTTTTTTCTTCCAAAAAAAAGATGACGTCATAACTCCTTTCCGTTTGTTTTTTTTTTGGTGCTACGGGTCAAATTGATTCAAATGGCCTAAAGATTAATCATGCCGATTTTCATACCTTTAACACCATTTGCAGGTGATTCCCGAATTTCAGGTTGTACCGCTATCGCTACGCTATGAACAGACATAGAAGTTTATGTGGCAAAAACGAGTGCTTGAGAAAACGAAACATAGATAAATCTGTTATAAATATATAGGCACATTCATATTTAAAAATGTATAACTTCTACTTGCTGTTAGGTAAGGTACTGGGAAATTTCAATACCTAATGCAAATCAATCACAAAGCGGTACATAAGTAATTTCTTTATTACTTACATATATTTAGTATAGGTACATATAGGTACATAAAAATTAACACGTAAACTGTAGTACACAGTGCCAAAAGAATAGAAAACTACCAATATATCAAAAGAGAAGCGCGTTCGCGGTAGCTATCTTCTTATGAAATGTACCATTTTGTACCATTTGGTGTTGAAACTCTAGGTCCATGGGGTCCCAGCGCGCATAAGTTGTTCGCAGAAATCGCGAAGCGTCTGGTTGACGTAACTGGTGACCGAAGAGCTGGCGGCTACCTCGCACAACGTATCAGCATTGCGATACAGCGAGGAAATGCCGCCAGCATCCTTGGTACAATGCCTCAAGGGCCTATTTTAGATTTAAGCTAGTTATTAATTTCGTTTAGTAGTACCACTGTATATATTTTGTATGTAAATAAATGTTTTAATAATTAAAAAAAAAAAAAAAAAAAATGAAATGTAATAAATATCTAAGTATAACGTTAAGGTAACATCGATAACAGACATGTCGATATTTAATTTTGTCAATCACTTTATTTTGCCAAAAAATCTTCTATGTCTGTTGATGAAAAAACAGAGCTTTTACGAGCTGGTGTGGTCGAAAATGTTTTCCCTAACGGTCCAACCATCTACGAGAAATCGAGAAACACCAGAATTGAGAACTAGTGAAGTGTTTTCAAAAGTTTTGAAGTCTGTTATTAATAAATGAGTTTAAACAAGATTTTACATATAACATGTGTGATTTATCACAGACTCAAAGTTAATGACTTTCGAGATTTGGAATAATTAAGAGAGCTTTGCTAAGATTACGTAGAAAGTTCGTTCCCTGTTTGTTAATTAGGTATTTCTTAGTAATTAAGGTCGGAAAGAAGCTTAGGAAATCAGTCGCTTCTGTTTGAGATCCGTAAAATAAAAACCATCATTTTGACCGTTCTATTTAATACCATCACGTCACTGGCCACCAAGCATAAGATACCAAGTTGTGAGCGGGTACCTTAACCTATGAACGCCTTTAACTCTTAAAGTGTTACATTGGCGTATGGCTAAAAATGTTTGTTACCTGTCTATCCTGAACCTATATACCTACCTATAGTCCTATAAGTATCTAATCCTAATGTACTTAACAATTTAAGGTACCCCACGCACGTAAACCACTGAGTAAATACTCTATAATCCGTTCACTGAGGAATTTAGGGTACGTCCCTATCAATATTGCTATATGAAAATAGTTTGGTTACATTCGTTGGGCCAGGCGTGGCTCACTCCGCGATTTCGTCGCTTTGCAACAGGAAGCTAAAAGTACATCCGTTCCACACCAATTTTGGTGGCTATAAGCCGCGCGTGGCGCTGTCGCCACCTAGCGGCCATATCTGTCCTGGTCGTAACAGACGCGTTTTGTTAGAGAGTGAGTCTTCTGTACCTAGTACTATTATTTATTCTGTGGTTGGGCGGCTTTCACATTGGATGCGAACTTGCATGCTACACCGATGTGCGAATGGTGCATAGCGCTGCCTCGCTCACATATAACACTGGTCAACAGTGGTTTTGTTGCCCTTGATACAAGATTGATTTCTGATATTTTTAAGCTACAATTCATGAAACTATCTACGATTCTGAAAGATTTGTTCTACTTTTTTAATTCTTTATTTTCTTTTCACACTAGCGGTAAGAGCTTGCGACTCTCAATCCGGAGGTGGCGGGTTCAAACCCCGCCTCGAACCTATGAAATTATGTACGATATTTACCATATTTTGATATTTTGATATTTACCAGTCGCTTTTCGGTGAAGGAAAATATCGTGAAGAAACCGAGCTAAGGCATAACCCCTCTGGGTTGGAAGGTCAGGTGGCAGTCGCTTTCCTAAGAACTAGTGCCTACGCTAATTCTTGGGATCAGTTGGCAAGCGGATCCAAGGCTCCTATGAGCCGTGGCAAAAAGCCGGGATAACTCGAGGAAGATGATGATGATTTAGTTCAATTAGTAATAGTTCTAAAATATTTATATTAAAAAGGTCCACAACATCTGTTTATCTTTCGGTAATAAAATCGTAGAGGTCGAAATAATTTCGAGGGTCCCAACTAAATACAACTGAGCCTTGAATTAATTAAATGGGGACAAAACATTCCTACCGTTTCACCCTGTGAAAAGAATTAATTCTACCCGAGATTATTCGGACAAGGGATGTAATCTTCCTACCCACACATTGGGACACCTTGTATATTTCAAATTGAACCTTTGCGGTATAATTTTAAGTCTAAATTGCGGTATACAATGTGACTTTGCTAAAGTTAAGAAAATTCTTACGTAATGAAAAAATGTGTAAAGGCTTTGTAATGACAACCTTTTTGAAGATAAGTTTATGTTGTTGTTGAAAGTAAGGAAAAATGTTTCGGGTTTTTTAAAAGGAAGTTTTTTATTATGACTCAATATAAGCAGATTTTTAACTAAGGAAGTTAAATATTTGTGGTCAATGGAGTATCATTGACTATCAGATATATTTAGTTATCATGCTGCTGTATTATAATTGTATTAAAAATAAATGCAGAGTTTACTGACCCCCCCTGCATAGAAATTTGTTTGCAGGAAGGTAAACTATCTCTGCAGCTGACTGTACTGGTGTTCTGACTGTTTAATTTAGTTTATTTAGACTCTAAAATAATCGTATTGGAGACCAATTCTCATTAAATAATTTGTTGAGTTTTTGATATTGTTATGTTATGATACTACCTTTACCGTCACACCTATATATATAGGTGCGCGCGAAATTGTAACATGTCAGAGGCTCCCTTCCATGTTAACATTATATGTGAACATAGTATTGTTCTATTTTTAAGTCGGTTAAATTTCCAATATTGTGTCCCACGGTAATTTAAGTATTTATATTTCTTCTCATATCTCAAGTGGGCCATTTCGTCTGAAATTCTAGAAACAAAGTTTGGAGGGCCTAGTAATTTATAGTAAACCAATATATTAAGATATCTATTCATAAAATAATTTGAACTTTATTTCAATGTCATAAAGCTTTATAGTTTAAAAATCTGTTAAAAATCAGTTTGGTTTCTTATGTTTCAAGTGCGTAGACTCGTATTTCGCACGTCATCGTAAAATGGATGAATAATGTTTGTTTTGGTTAAAATATTCTATGCAAAATTGAACCATATTATAAGGAATTAAGAAAGGGCGGAGTTCTACAATATGTGCTCATATAGAAAAACAAACGGTGGTTAGAATAAAAACTGTATTGTCAATTCCATAGGCGTAGAGAAATAGTTTAGACCACACCCAAAAGTAGGTCAAAATGGACCTTATTTTAATTAGGAAATAAGGTGTAATTAGTGACAGGACTGTACGAAATTATGAAATTCAGTATTGGTTATTGGGAAACCAATGACGTACAAGGAAGTGGGAAATAGCTGGGATTTTGGGATTATGGTAGGGATCAATAGAGTCCCTTACGAGAGCACTCTTCGTTGCCTTCCGCAAACCGTCGGACGTCGGTTCTCTAGCTAGGTCTATCTAGGTTACCTATATTGTGTCCTGACCTGGACTTTGCTACTTTCTCATGATGCTGGTAGAGTTTGGATTGGAGCATAATGTAGTGTAATTTGTTGTGGGGTTTTACTTGAATAATTTTAGAGAAGTACCTACATTTAAATTGTGTTAATTTTAGTGGGTTTAATTCTTTTTGTGTTGTTTATTGATTTGTGGTTCAGACAAGTGCTAGTATTTAATATTGTACTAGTAAAGTTTAAATTATAAATCAATAGACTTATTAATATTGTAAAGTTAGTATTGTTCATAGTGGTTTTGTAATTTTTAGTGAATTTTAATTATTTATTGATTTGTGCTCAGACAAGCGCTAGTGTGTGAGAACATACTAAGTGAAGTTTAAGTTATAAATCAATAGAGTCTTAAAGATTGTAAAGTCTTGAGTTGTTTCCAGTGAAAATTAATTAGTTTGTGTTTTAATTGTGTTTAATATGTGTAGTGTTTGGCCTGGTTTATTTTAGTGATATTAAGCACTGAAATGAACTTGGTTGGAATACTCTATATATTAATTTTAATTTAGTTTAGTGAGTTGTTTCGTTCATACTTATGGGTTAGAGAGAACTAGTTCCGATCCAACATAGTGTTGGGGGGTTAGTAAGTTGTGCAGGTAACCTAACGGTGGCAACTACAGCGCAAATTACTAACTTGCGGTGTTTTTGATAAAACCCAGGTGGGGACCTGGCAGTTCCTGCTTTTATTAAGACAGGTTCACCCCCTAGGATCTGGAAGATTTGGGTTGTCATCTAGACTTCTTAAAGAAGCCAGATTCTAGTCCAATTATCCCGTATCTATATACTTATATATTCACTTTTATATTACCCCTTCCCGGCCTTACTTCTGCTGTCCCAATCCACTGTGTGGAAGTATGGCTAGCACACGGAGAAATAGGATTTTTAGGTCTAAAACGAGGTGTCTCCACTCGTCTTAGTTAGCTATAGCATAGAAATTACTCATTGCACATCGAGTAATTACGCGAGTAAATTAAATGTGTATCCCGGGATACTAGTTTGCAAATATTTCGGTAGAGTAGTTGGATAGATTAGCTGTTAGGTTAGGGTTTTTATTTATCAGGTCTAGGGCTTTTGTAGGATTGATCTAGATTTATAATTTTAATATATCAAAGCCATTAGATATTTACAGTAGGTAGCTAGGTTCCTTTTCGATACATTTATGGCTATTTTATTGTATTTGTTGTTCATTATTATGGGTTAATGGGTTAACTTCAGTTTAGCGTTAGCTAGGAAGTAGTGTGGGATTAGGGATTGTTAGGATTTTATTACATATATTTATTTATGACTAATTGACAAACTTGACATATTGACTTATGACATGACTGTATATATATATTTTGTCCCTTGTAACGCTACTGGTAGAAATATATTGTGGGAAAAACTAAAGTTAATAACCACAATATAATGTAGTATTGTAGAATCAGTTTGCTTACAAAGAAATATTTGTTTTGCCTGTCCCTTAGCAGTTTGTATGACGATTACATTCTGTTTTCTACAGATTATCTGTGATTTTAACACTTGACCTTTAAAAATATAAGGTCATATATTATCATAAAATCTTATTTCAATGAGTGATTTATCCGGGCTCAGATCAAGGCAGATGCACGATCGTAGAATATTTTGGTCCGAAAGTGTGATTCAAAATGTCTACAGCTAATAAAGTTTGGATAATATCATTTCTTTGAATATTAAAATACGTATACTACAAAATTACAGTATTCTGGAGAATTGGAGTGGATCAAATACAGCTGCTCTACTACCAGTATTTTGTTATGTTAAATTGTCCCTTTGATGTCCTCTCATTTATGACGAAAAATGTCACAAATAATGACATGGTCGAATGATGGTGATGGCCAGTCATTATTAAAAGATGTCCCTTCTGGACCACAATATAGTTCCTTCAGAACTGGGGCGGGGATTCTGACCTGCAACTGGATGATGATCACGGGTGTCGCGGAGGCGGGGCGATATCTATACCCCAAAAACAAAATATTGTGACATTTATTAGTATTTGTACTTTGACCAACTGACTATTACATTTGACAGATTTTACTTACTTTGACATACTTTACTGACAATTTGACTATGACATTCTACAGACTTATTTGATTATGACATACTTACTATTGACTTATTGATTACATCTTATTATAGACTTAATCTGATTAAGTCAAACATTACTATAACCTGCAATGATATTTCTTATTACTCTGACATAATTCACGGTTTAATAATTATTTAACTTTATTAGGATTTATAGGCGTATTATTCATAACTCTTTCCTATTATGCGAAAAGGATTTTGGTTACTATTAGCGGTTACGACGAAGGGTCCTACATAAACACTAAACGATCATTTGGCCAATTTACTGATCCAATTCAAGATATTAACTTATTTAATTAGAATTGATTTAGGTTATTTACATTATTTTATAATAATTAGTCAAGGTAGATACGGTTTGCGGTATTTTAAAGGTTATTTAAAATTTTAGATTTTCTTATTGGAATTTTTAGTATTTTAGGTAGGTCTAGGTTTAGCTAAGTAGAGGTAAGTAGGGTTAGTTGAGGAGAGAGGTGGGAAGTGTTACAAAATGCACTGTCAAGGTTTTACCAACAAGATCAAAACTTTAACAATTTTTTTTTATCTATGTTAGTTTGTAAGGTATGGGCCTTAGTTGCCTGAAAATAAATGTTTTGATTGATTGATTGATTGATTGAATATCGGTCTATTGCTCAGCCGCGATAATAAAATGTTCCCTAAGGAGAACATGTGACATTACTTTTATCTCTTTACCTCGGCTTGTTCAAAATAAATAAATGATTGGGACATTCCCCTTGACATTTCAACTCACTTCGATACTGAGATTTATTCGAACGGAAATAAATCTTACTCTTCAAAATTGGAAAAGGAACCTTGACTATCCACCATCTGTCTTACCTTCTAGTGAACCTGACAACTTGGAGAGACTTGAGGTGATGGGAAATGTGTAAGGCCTAGAGGACCAAGTCCAACGAGATGGTGTGACCAAATATCCGCCCAGATGGATATCACACTAAACAAAGCACGAAGCAACCGACAGGGAGAAGTGGAGAGCTACCATAGGGAAAATTAGCAAGCGGAGTCACGATCCTCGGCAGTGAGGGACCGACTTAGAAGAAGAGTCTCTTTAAACTACGTTGTCGGGGGTTAAAAAATGGTAGCGCCAGATCCAATTGCTAGTTAGAGCGATCTGTAGTTGGTCTATTTGCCTTATTACTCAATGAACTTAAAGAGCTTCGGCCATTTGCCGCTTTACTTAACACCACCATGGAGCTACTAAATGCTTGAGATGTCATGAATTAAAATTAATGTGAATTTTACATTAAGATGAAAGGGAACAAAAGTCGCGTGATCCTTCATACAAACGTATTCTTCTCTGGGTATTAAACCTGTTAACATTATAGCAAATATTTTTACGCAATTTTATGCATATTAACTACAACAGCTGTGGCCCTCTGATTTTTTATAATTATTAGAGTAAGGAGCGTTTAAAAATACTAACTACGGTTAACATAAAAATATCTGGGAGACCGAGCTTTGATCGGAAAACATATAAAAACTCAAAAATGCGCGTTTTCCCAAAGATAAGACCAAGCTAGATCGATTTTCCGGCCCCGAAAAGCCCCATATAGCAAATTTCGAAATCGTTAAAGCCGTTTCCGAGATCCCCGAATTTCAATACCTAGTTAAAAATGTCTAAATGCCTAAATCTTTTTTAATATGACTGTTTGGTAAAAGTAAATGACTCAGGCACACTTGAAATTTCTGTATGAAAATGGATTAAAAATTGTCAATATGGCCGCCAAGTCAATTTATCTTCGTAGCTGATCGTAGTTCGTTACGACCGACTCTTATTCCATTCGCTTACTAGACTAGACATAAAAATTCAAAATCTCTCTCCTTCTTGATTCGACTGGCAAATCATATTTCTTTTTGGCAACCGGGTGTTTTAACCTAATTAGATCCCGCTGAATCCGAATTTGCCGGTTGCTCGATCGAAATCTTGACCGGAAGTGAGATATTTGACATTAAAGGTACTGAATCTTTCTTGTAGGCAATTTTATGCAGATCACTTATGTTAAAAAATTTTTTTTGCTATGCGCCACCGTTTAAGAGTTATTTACGAAAAACTAGAAAAAGGGACCTTAGAAGTGATTATAATTAAATTTCCCGCGTTAATCTCTTTGAATATTGATCCTAGCGAAAAATTGTACTGAATCTTTCTTGTAGACAATTTTATGCAGATTACTTATGTTATAGAACATTTTTTGCTATGCGCCACCGTTTAAGAGTTATTTACGAAAAACTAAAAAAAGGGACCTTTAATATCAAATCTCAACTCTCACTTCCGGTCAAGATTTCGATCGAGCAATCCGGAAATTCGGATTCAGCGGGGTCTAATTAAGTTAAAAAACCCGGTTGCCAAAAAGTTATATGATTTGCCAGACGAAATCGATTTTATGAAAATTAAAACCAGTCATGTTACTTGAGAGAAGACCGCCTTGTAAGACCCTCTAAGTGATGTTCTGGTGAAAATCGTTGTATAGTTGAATCATCGAGAGCGTGGAATTGCATATGTAGTAGTATTGTATGTTTACAGGCATTCTATATTTGAATTTTCTATTTTCTTGTACTATCAGCATACAACCACTACAAATGCAATTCCATCTTCTCGATAATTCAACTATACGTTAGAATTGCTAGTAGAACACCGACGCTATAGTCATTTATTATTAAAAAAGAGTAAACAATCTTGACGTGTCTTTTTATTGAAAAACATTTTTGCTAGCTAAAGCAATGAGAATATAAACTAGTGACTCGGCCCGGATAATCTAATGCCGACTGTTGGCTGAAAAACGGCAGCAGAAGGCTTTAAATAAAATAAAATAGGTTTGCCAGGTGTCTCGAAACGGTAGCGAATTATTAGCTGTGGTGATCGGATTATCGGCCACTAAGTTTAATAACATATTAAAGGTTAATAAAATTTTAAGGGACACACGGAAGTAAATCTTTTTAGGTAGGTATTACTAGTTCGTGTCATCCACGATGACGCGCGGATTTGTCAAATCTAACCTTAACCTCTCGTGTGCCGTGCTTAACTGCTTATTTTTTTCTAATATTTTCCTCGTACGCGGATCCGCGCTCCGGATACGAGGGCTTAAAGGTTGGATTTGACAAATCCACGCAACATGACAATGCGAGTCAAGGCACGCGTCTTCGTGAATGCAAAGACATATGTAACTTCGTATAAGATGAATAAAGTCTAAGGAAAAAACGTGGCTCAGAAATCAAGAAAAAGTCATTCTCGGATAGATGGCGCACACACCTTTGGCCTATGCTCGGCTAGATGGCGTAACGACACCGTTTCATATTTAACAATTTTAACACAAAGATATCAGTGAATGAACATAGGTCAAAATAATATATAAATAATAAAATCATTTATATATAATTATTTTTGATAATTTTATACGTTTTCATTTTGAGTTTTATTCGGGTGTCGATAGATGGCAGTAAATTTACTGTGACTGCAAAATTTACTATGACAGGACCCCTCTATACTATCTATTCTCTTTGGTGAATGACACGATGTGGACACGCGCTATACCTATACAAATATTGACTACGAGTGAATTAAGAAAGAAAAGAGTAACGTGACAGTCGGATGACAATTGTAGCCGTATTACTATTGCCGTATTACTGCTGCGTTGTTGACTGAGCACCCGTCAGCCGTAGCGGTAATGCCGCAACAGTAACACTGCTACTGTCATCATCCAATGCTGTGTTGTGTGTGCGCGCGCGCGTGTGTTTGCGTGCGTGTGTGTGTGTGTGTGTGTGCGCGCGCGCGTGTGTGTGTGTGTGTGTGTGTGTGTGTGTGTGTGTGTGTGTGTGTGTGTGTGTGTGTGTGTGCGTGTGTGTTAAGTGTAAGGTGACGTTCGGGTGTCAACTGCAGCTGTTATCTGCTAATTTCCTTGATAAAATGAGTGACGGAATGAACATCATAATCAAGGCATTAATGCGGCGGTGAACATCACTCATTTTATCAAGGAAATTGGCAGATATAAGGGCGGCACGAAAGGCCAGGTCAAGAGCACCCTAAACCTGAGAGCATGTATGAGGAATGTTATGAAAGGGAAGGTAGCGAAAGAGGTGTGTCAGGATCGTAGCAAGTGGAAATCCGTGGTCTCTGCCTACCCCTCCGGGAAATAGGCGTGATTGTTGCATGTATGTATGTATGTATGTATGGGCGGTAACAGCAACCCCGGCGATACTAGCCGCCGCCGTAGCGGTACTGATAGTTCCACTACTTGACGCTAGATGTCGACTACGAAATAACTCGCATTTTGGTAAGAAAACTGATGTATGGAGTTACCATTCTTTCTTTACTTATATTACTCTATGTTGAAACGAAACAAACATCATATAGCTTTAAGCACATGTCGGATAGAGTCAGGCGGCGCGATTCGGGAAATGAATTAGACATTAACTAGATACGATATAGTAAAGATATGTGACGTCCCACGATTAAAGGTACCTTATGGCGGTTGGCGCTTACGCTATTATTAACATCATCATCCTGCCCTATTCCCAACTTCATTTGGGGTCAGGCCTTCTTGTGCGTCTGCGCCAGGACAATCTGTCCCGTGTTGTCAGTGGTGGGATATTTTGCGTCTTCAGGTCTCTTTTGATAGTGGACCACCAAGAGGCCGGAGGTCTGCCCCTTGTACTTTGCTTGGTGGCGATATTGAGCACGGTTTTCACGGAATAGTTGTCGTCCCGTCTCATTACGTGGCCATACCATCGGAGTCTCCCTTCTCTGAGTTTTTCAATTACAGGTGCCACCTTGAAGGATCCTCGTACATATTCGTTCCGCACTCTGTCTAAGCGCGTTACGCCACCTGCCCAGCGAAGCATTTTCATCTCCGCTGTATGAAGTTGTTGCTCATGTTTCTTCAAGGCGGCCCAGCATTCAGAGCCATACAGCATAGCTGGTCTGACGACAGTCTTAAATACTTTGCCTTTGGTTTTAATAGGCATTTTAGCGTCACAAAGTACCCCAGTCAGCGATCTCCATTTTAACCATCCCGTGTTAACTCTGTGACTCACGTCTTCATCTATGCGTGCATCGGCCGTTAACACAGAGCCAAGGTACTTAAAACGGGACACTTTATGTAAGTTGTTGTCGTCGATAGTTATGTCGCAGCCGATTGGTTCAGAACCTCCGAAGTCGCATTCCATAAATTCTGTTTTCGTGCGACTGATTCGTAGGCCGTGTCTTTCAATCTCTGACATCCACTGGTCGAAACTTTTCTGAAGTTCTGAGGCACTTTTCTCTATTAGCACGATGTCATCAGCATACAACATGTTCCATGGTATCTCCTTTTGGACTTCCTGGGTTATATAGTCCATTGTTAGATTAAACAACATAGGGCTTAGAGCCGATCCCTGGTGTACTCCAACTTTGACCCGGAATGGATCGCTTACACCTGCGGGGCTACGGATTTGTGTGCTGATGTCACGGTACATATCTTGTATCAGACTGACATAGACCTCAGGTACCTTTTGCGCTCGCAGTGATTGCCACACTAGGTTTCTTGGGACCCTATCGAACGCCTTTTCCAGGTCAATGAAGACCATAAACAGATTCTCCTTATTTATTCTATATTTTTCCATAAGAATCCTAATAGTCTGTATGGCCTCCATTGTAGACCTCCCTGCTTTAAAGCCGAACTGGTTCTCAGTTGTTTCCGTTATGACTGCTAACCTTGCACCAATGACTCTCTCCCACAGCTTGAGGGTGTGCGACATTAGTTTTATCCCTCTGTAGTTATTACAGTCTGCGATGTCACCTTTATTTTTGAATATAGGGCATAGGTAGCTTCTTCTCCAGGAGGGTGGTATCTGTCGCTGTATTAGTATTTTGTTCATTAGGTCTGTGAGCCAAGGTAGTGCCTCTACGCCTAATAGTTTCCATATATCAGCAGGTACATTATCCGGGCCGAGAGATTTATGGTACTTCATTTGACGTAGGGCAGATCCTATTTCTGATGGCGTAATACAATCAATTGGACCTTCACAGTGAGGCATCGTAGGTAGTGGTTCACTTGGATTTTCCTCGTTCAGGAGTACTTCATAGTATTGTTTCCATCTGTTATTTATGTTTTTGTTGTCTGTCATCAGCCTACCTTGGTCATCCTTAATGTATTTGTTATACTTAGTATCTAATGTGGATCTATGTCGCTCTTTAGCTATTTTGTATATGGCGTTTTCATCAGGGGCATTTTCCAGTCTTTCATAGAAATCTTTTCTTGATACCGCTCTTGACTGTGCTACTGCTGATTTTTAGTGACTTATAGTTCTCCCAGTCCTCTTCGAGACCAGTTCTTTGCCATAGTTTGAATGCCTCTCGTTTGGTTCTTAGAATTTCTTTTATATCACTATTCCACCATGTCGTATCTTTAGTGATGCTCCTGTATCCTTTAGATATCCCTAAAGTCTCCTTAGCGCTATCTTGGCAGAATAATTCAAAGTCTGCCCACATTTGATCAGCTGGCTTATCTCTGGTGATGTCCTGTTCTAGGTATGTTCTGACTTTCTCGATGAATTGACTACCTTTGCGACTGTGCATCTCTCTCCATTTTATGCGCTCGGTTTTATCGATAGGAGTCCAAATGGGTCTCGGCAGGTCCAGGACCGCCACTAACAGCCTATGTTGTGCGGTTAGTGCCTCCCCGGGTATAACTTTACAGTCCCTATACCTTTTACTCAATGATTGGGATGCAACTATTAATTTTATTTATTTATTTATTTAGAAATTTAATTCAGGCAACAAGGCCCATATTACAAATACCTTACAGACTAACATACATATGTATTTTATAAACTTAAAACTAAACACTATTTAGTCGACAAAACGGCGTGGCTCCGTTGCATCGGCTGCTCTTGTGTCGGATTCGGAAGTTTGCCCCGGAACCTCCGAAACACGACACCTTTCGGCCAGAAGTCGACGCACTCGATGGTTCCCTGCAGCGGTCGCGGCACGCGCACCACAAAAGAGTTGAAGTGCACGTAGTGGCGCGATCGAAGCTGGAACACCCTCAGCGTGTAGCCGGTCTTCTGGTGTACATACTCCACCACTTCAGCAGCCGTGGCGGTGTAATGCAGGCGCGATACGTACAGCGCCTTACTCGGTCCTCGGTAACTATGAAATCTATTTGGGTTGATGAGTTTCCAGATTTGTACGTTATTAGGTGTTCCTCTTTTTTCTTAAACAAGGTATTAATTATTTTAAAATTGTATTTACTAGCAAAATTCAGAATGTCTATCCCTGCCTGGTTCCGTGTCCTGCCTGGTTCCGTGTCCTGCCTGGTTCCGCTATTATTAACGTCGCTCCAATATTATTGCGGCGGTATGCGACGTAAGCGCTAGCCGCCATAAGGTACCTTTTGGCGTGGAACGTCACATAACTTTACTATTCCATATCTAGTGAATCTCTAATTCATTTCCCGAATCGCGGCGCCGGCCGCCATAAGGTACCTTTTGCCGTGGAACGTCACATATCTTTACTATTTCATATCTAGTGAATCTCTAATTCATTTCCCGAATCGAGCCGAGGGACGAGTCTCCGAAACGTTGATTTCAGTGGAATTTCATAAGGTTTTGTTTCTTGCACAATGCGGGGGTGTGTCGGAATGCTGTCATGTTAAAACAAACGAAACTATGTTATTATCTTATTATGTTACGGGCGGATATTCGGAATTTTAGGATAAGATGACAATTTGGATAAATATTTTGGGATGACATTTTTTTCGTATTTTGTCCTTATTTTTTTTTATTATAACGTAACAATTAATTTAACGCGCGGATGCTAAAATTTAATTTACTCACTCTATATGTCAATCTGTTGAACAAATCAAAAACATTAAGTACATTATTTTCGTTTCTCTTGGGTTTAAAGTTTTGAATGTCAAGTAAGAACTTGACATTCAAAACTTGCGTAACCTAAACGATTTAACTAAGAAGTTAAATCATTTAGGTTACGCATTTTCTGTCAGTGGGAATCTATGGGAACCATGGTTACCAGTACAATTTGACACTTTGGGTTAACTGTGTAACCGGTTAACCCCTGGTTAGTGGGATGGTGCAAGTGACGCGTGTGCGGATCAAAAATATAGGTATTTTAATTTAACTTCAATCATAATCTAGCATATCATTTGTCCTAATTAATTAATGATGATGTTCCTGTATTGTGTTTATAAAATGTTCTGCATTGTCACTGAGAAATCATTTGCTTATTGTATTTTAATTTAATTGATACATCAAATCATTATCATCCTACCTATTCACATGCAAATTTCCTGAATAAATGAGTGTGTGTATGTTAATTGTGTATTTCAAACACAGAAGTGACTGAATATTTTAGCGCCTTGTTCTAGTTACCATATTATTAATATATAAATATTTAATCATATTTGTACATTAATTTTAGTAGGCTACTAGAATAAGGAAAGTAATAAAAAATAAGTTACTTTCAAACCTACTTATCTTTTTAGTTCTATGCACGATTTAGAGAATTTACTTAGAAAAATATAACAAAGTAATGCTGATTTGTACCTACTTTTTTGTCTGGAAAGCTAAACAGTTTCATTTTTGTCTATTTATGTAATATTTCAGGTATATTCTGTATTCTTTTTTTTTTAATAACACAAGTATACTTTTTTTTAATAAAGTTTAGCGAAGCTACAAAAGGAAAGGAAGGTAAAAGAAAATCTGTAATTTATTATAATATTTAATTTTATAGTCCCTTATTTAACACCGGATAATTGCTATTGATTATTGCACCTAAAATTCACCTATTCCAATATTTAAAATAATATGTTATTAAAGATTAAATCTTAATTAGTGAATATTTTTTTGGTACTGGCGTCTCTCTGGACAATGCTAACCTAAAGACCTAAAGGAACGAAATCACTTAAATAATTTTCTTATAATCTAATTAAAAAACGTACGGCCACTTGTAATAGTAGGTAGTATATTAATTTACCCTCAAAAACAATAAATAATTAATTATAGAACTAATTACTACAGGAATTTCGTGATTAAAAATACCAAACGCAATAAATTACGTAAAACGATCAACACAAACACAACTTTCTTTAAAATATTCAAGTAAAAGTACACATAAAGTCATATAGAAAGGAAAAATTATACAGTCAATAGGAATCTGGTTAAACCTAACTGCAAATAAATTGCCTGTGACTTTGGATCATAGTAGTAACACTCTGCATCTGCTTGCCCGTCTGTCCGTCCCTCTCGATCAAAACCTTATTAATAATATTTGCACAATCCTTATTCTCAATAATAGTTACGTGAGTGCCTTCCAAATAGTGCACAGTGACGTTGCTATGCGTGAACTTATCGAGACCATAGTTCTCATCACAGACTAAGTTAGGAAGGTTTTCTTTAGGACGTAGAAGAACTATAGGCGCCTGGATTTTCTTGACATCTTTGGAGTTGTAATTGAGAACAACCTTAACTCTATCATAAGTGACTGCAGCGACAGACGCGATGAATTTAGGTGTGTATCTGGATTGTACTGGGGACATTTCGATGGCAGTTTTGACTTTTTCTTCGAATTTTTCGATTTGGCTGAGTTTTTCAATGAGGGTGGTGGAGATTTCGTTGTTGGGGGCGACGATGTCCATGGTGTGGCAGATGAGGGCGTTCTGGAGCTGGGCATCGCTCTTGAAACAGATGACGGTGGTGAGGATGGCTTGGAGGAAGTCTGGGGCTCCGTCAACGCAGAACACTAGACCGTTCTTGTGACCTGTTGGAAATAATTGGAAAGGTATTAGTGATACTTAAACAATCTTTAGGATTACACTTACACGTTTTGCGACGTTTGATTTTTGCATTTGCGTAGATGTAGGATAGGTATGCAATGCAAGTGGCGAATATCAAATGACATTTCGAACATAGTTCCCGTTTCATTGGTATTGAGGGGCGCTTCTTAAATTTTAACAATTGAAATTTTTTCAGATAATAACTAAAAATTATACTGATTTCGTAATAAACAAACGCTAGTCTCGCTAATTAAAAGTATAACAATGTAGAATCTTACTGAAAATAAAACTGCGACTATCCTTTACAATTACGGGATGTTTCGTGAACAATGGCGTTAAACTTTAGTCCGTTCATTATTAGTTAACTAACTAACTAACTTTCACTATCACTGACGTTTCGTAGACAGAGTGAAGTCGAGACAGCTCAATATCTAATTAGATTTATTGTTGGCAAGTTTATTTAGAGTTACGCTATTTTAAGTACGTTTGGTTTCAAATACAAATAGATAAATATCATCTTATCTTCGCTGGGGGAATCCAGAAGGAGATTTTATAATTACTAAAAACATGTTAAATAAATAAGTACAGTTTTTTGAAAGTATTGTCCGACATTCCTACTTATTTATGCTAGAAATACCTTATTGTTAGGGTTCCGTACCCAATGGGTAAAAACGGGACCCTATTACTAAGCCTCCGCGTCCGTCTGTTTGTCTGTCTGTCTGTCCGTCTGTTTGTCACCAGGCTGTATATCATGAACCGTGACAGCTAGACCGTTGTAATTTTCACAGATGATACGGCAACAGAAATACTTCTGTTGCCGCTGTAACAATAATAACTAAAAACAGAATAAAATAAATATTTAAGTGGGGCTCCCATACAACAATTTTTTGCCATTTTTTGCGTAATGGTACGGAACCTTTGGTGCGCGAGTTTTATTGTACTAAGGCGAATACCTACAGCGTGGGCCGAACATTTACTGTATCCATACCTCTCAGTATCAAAACCGATTTTTATTTTGTAAGTATTGTAGTTTTTTCTCGTCAAATTTTGATAAAATTTGTTAAATTTGAAGACAAAAAGAGGACAAAAAATATATGTAATTTCCTGAGTTACAAAAATACCATGGTACTTACGTTTTCGTGGAAGAACTCAAAGGAATTGTTTGTATGCCATACAGTAAAATTGGGAACTCTATAATATCCATTATACTTTATCACATTCTGACGAAAAGATAAAACTCGACGCATCAGCAAATTTTCTGTTCCCAAAACTAGTCGTCGTTAATAAACTAATTACCTACAGTTGTAGTGCATAATAAAATTAGTTTCCATCGTAGTTTCACGGAAAAGTACGAACGTGTCTTGCTGTTTCAATTAGTCTCGGTACAAAAAGTACTGAGGTTGACTGAAGTAGTATGACAATTACGAACGTTTCCGAGAAAGTACGATGGAAAACAATTATGCGCTACATCTGTAAAGTGCTAATGAATGATGGGTTACTGACCTTCGGCCTCGAGCTTAGCAGCCAACTCCAGCATCAACTGGCAGCCGAAACTGTAGCCGAGCAGCGTGAAGGATCCTCCAGGGGCCAGGCGAGTCCGCACCGTCTGAAATATACAAGTTAGTTAAGTAAAGTCTAACTTACCTAGTCCTGCTGTTATGAGTGAAATTTACTAAGAGGGAAGAAACCCGCAGGATAAATCATAAAAATGGGGTCATACTATAACGCACTAATTAGCTACTTATTGTATTAAATACACGCCCGCAACCTTCAAATTCTTTACAGGTTAATTTACAGAAATTAAATCCTTTTATGACTTTCACGGTCAACTGTCCAACTTATGACTTCCCTTTTTTACCACAATTACTTAAACAACTGTGATATGAAAGTAGTAGCGGGATTTACTCCGTAATTTGCGAATTTGATGTTGAGGCCTCGGCGGCGTAACTCTCTTACTACTATAGAAGGATTGCTATAGCTTTGGGCCTCGAATCTTTAAAACTTAACCGACACTTAATACTAAAACAGATGCCGAAGTCTCTACCTAAAATAAATTGACAGCAGCGGTTGATCACAATCATTTATCGACAAAAGCCAATCGATAACTAACAAATGTGTTCGGACGATGACGCATTACCTAAACGAAAAGTTACGTAGGTGGTGGTACTGGTGCTCGACACGGTCCCAGTAGATGTCATCTTGAAACTTAAGTCATTGTCATTAGCGGTGACAGCAGGGTGTCATCTATTGGGCATTAGCATGTCGAGCACTAGTACCACCACCTTTTTCGATTGGCATTTTTAAACAACACACTTACCAAGAAGAAGAACATTGGCGGGTGCTCTGTGACAAAGAAAGGTTTTTGACACTGAAACTTACCAAGTACAGCCGGTTGACCATAGCCTCAATATCCTCATTTGAGTTCTCTACGCCCAGCTGCAGCACGCAGACCTTGCACTTCAGCCTTTTGCAGAGCGGCTCCATGACGGACGCGGCGCCTTCCAGGCCAGGCAGGATGAACATGGGCGGGTTTTCTGTGTCATGGATGGCTTCGTGACCCTGAAACATGTGTAGAGTTTAGTAATCTGTCATTGGTAGAATTCATATACCCATATGACTTCTAACATAGGGCGGCGGGTGACGAATGGTAACTACAGTACCCAAAAGCCAGTAAAGTCATTTGGGGCAAGGCAAGCATAAATAGTTTATTTTTCTCGGGGCAAGAAAAACAGTATGATGATTCCCTACAAGTGGTCTCTTGCCCCAATGTTTATCTTATCCCATCTAACCTTATGTAGTTTTGTCATGTTCGTCTCTCCGTATATTACAGCAACTTTACCTACTCAGAAACCATAAGGTATGAATTTTAGGTGTGTTTTCTAAGCCAACATAGGCAGGGGAATTCCCAAATACTTCAATGTTCAAAAAATGGCACTACGTATAACTAAATCTTAACTTTTTTATTCAGATAACGTCAATGTGTGGCTTAACGACCCCCATGCTTCATATTTTGCAATGAACTCTAATCCCTAGGTAGGTATGTAGCTAGGTAGGTAGGTAGGTAGGTATGAGAGGCTCTCATAGTCCTAAGCTGTCAGCTTAAAAATTTCAACTATAACACGGGTGACCGCCTGACCGCTAGTAACTAGAGCTACCAAAAGCAAGTATTCTATTTTCCCCCGATTTATATGACTCATGCTTTCCACGACTCAAAACTCTATTAAGCGGAACTTTTTGACTCAAAAGTCTGGAGTTCATACTAATTCTAGTGCAATTTCGTAATTACAATTAGAGCAAATGCACGTTTTAGGCATGTCTATTACGGTTGACCGAATCCTCCTGCTTATGACACAAAGTTTCGGCTCTAAGTTACTCAGTTAGTCTGATGCTAAGACCCATTTATACCGCGAAACATAGAGTTAATCGAGGCATATGATTCACTTCCTAACGCAGAACTGAACTTTAGTTAGGTAGGTAACTATTACGTCACTATAAGTCAAAAACTTAGCTGAAACCCCTTTTGCATGTAGTGGTGTGCAGTTTACGAAAAGGCGTTGCTTTTAAGTAAAAAAACGTAATTCAAAATTAACTAAATACCTAAATTATATACATAGCTAAACATTGAGACGAATAAATTATTAAGACTATGTTTATAGTACCTATATTGCATTGCTTAAAAATATTTTCTTGGAGTAAATTACAGAAATAAGGATAAGCTATTTTGGGAAAAATTTAGCATATTCGTGAGACCGCATACTTGAGTGCCTTTTACTCTGAACTATGCAAATTATCATTCAGAAAGGGGATTACTGGTGGTAATAATAGTCATTAAAATTCATACGGAACTTCACAACCGATGAGGTTTAAGAGTATGGCTCTTAGTAGAATTAATACGAATACAAGTTGTCAAAGATTCTCACTTCAGTGCCATCAGTGACCTATCTGACCATGGTCGGTATGTAGATGAATGGCTCAGACACCAATCGTTCTTCACCAAAGTTCCTCATGAGTTGGGACAAGTTGTCAAAGATTCTCACCTCAGTGCCATCAGTGATCATGGCCGGTATGTAGATGAATGGCTCAGAGACCAATCGTTCTTCGCCAAACTTCGTCATGAGGACCCTGAGACCAGCTGCACCTTCAGCCCTGTTGGGACAAGTTGTCAAAGATTCTCACCTCAGTGCCATCAGTGACCATGGTCGGCATATAGATGAAGTGTTCAGAGACCATCCTCTCTTCACCAAAGTTCCTCATGAGGACCCTGACATCAGCTTCGCCTACAGCCCTTTTGGGACAAGTTGTCAAAGATTCTCACCTCAGTGCCATCAGTGACCATAGTCGGCATGTAGATGAAAGGCTCAGAGACCAATCGCTCATCGCCAAAGTTCCTCATGAGGACCCTGAGTCCAGCAGCACCTTCAGCCGTGTTGGGACGAGCGGCCGTAGTTGAGGATTCTGCTTCGCGTTGTGCTGTGAGTTCTACCAGCCTATGGAAGTAAGGGTAATTATGGAAATTTAATTAATGTTTCTTATTCAGGCTCACCTAAAAATTACCTCTTTACAATATGTCATTCGGTTTACTGCCAACCTATATTTCTGGTTCTCAGTTTTCTCTTTGCTTAGCCTAAGGGCCGATACAGACGGATTGCAGCCCGACTGAGATTTGTATGGGAACTGCACGCCGACTGCAAGCGAATTGCAGTTTCTTCCCGCTTCCCATACAAGTTGTAGTCGGGTTGCAGTCCGTCTGTACCGGCCTTAAAGAGTTAAGTAATGATTCTGATTAGTCTTACGACAACCTTAAAGTATCTTCTTATCTCCTGATTATTCTCTAATATTTTCATATATATATTTGGATATATTTGGGTGTATTTAGGTTACTCTGAATCATTCTCGATCATCGCATAATACACAAAATCACTCTTAATACCATGATTATAATGTTCATTTTCGAAATTACATGACAATCGACATTAATTAGGAAGAACCCGAATGCACAATATAATGATTTTTGCTGGTTTGGAGAGTATACTTACTTAGCGAATGTGAGTGTCCTAATGTCCTGCGCAGTAAGGAAGATCTCGAACTCTCTCTCCAAGGTCTGCTTGATTTCCACCGCCATCATACTGTCCATACCAAGCTCGGCCAGGGACACTTGCTGAGATACTGTCTTCAGGTCTTTGATGCCTGTGAAAAACATCAGGTTAGCAAGATTTCAAAAGTAAAGATAAGATACTAGGCCTGTTCATATAATTCCGATCGAACATTTTCGTTTGGTGTTAAATCGCAATGTGGGCACGGATGACACAACGCAATTGGTTGTTTGGTTGATGAGTTGTGACGAGATGATGTGTGTGATGAGATGAGTCACTACCATGATTGGCTCGCATTCGTCGCACAACGAGATTTGACAGTAATTTACTGGCCCCAGTGCTTGTAATGCCCGTCTTTACGAAGTTATATAAGTCAATGCAGGTTAGTTACTATGCAAAGTTATAGAGAATGCGAGTAAAATTTAGGTACGTTCCTAACTGTTACTACTTCTTCATCGCTGTAAAAACCTGAATTTAAGGAAATTTCAGCGAAATTGACGTTTCAGCACACAAGTAATGCAGTAGCTATTAGTTTTGATTAAAATGTAACCTATATTTACATTCAAATGCATTCCTATAATTGGCCGAGTGTTAGCAAAGGTCTCCGTTGCACCTTTGTCAAAAATGTTTTCTTCCGTCCGGATGTTCTCGTATTTCTCAACCGATTCTAGTGAAATTTTGTGGTCAGGTTCAAGATTTTTTTTTGTCGATTTAGTTTTCGGAATTTTTTTAAAACTGGCGTAGCTATTAGGGTTCACGAGGTCTACAGCACACAGAGCCTCTAGTCCAATAAAGAGTATATTTACCCATGATCTGCGCAATAGCGTCAACCAGGTTGCCGCACCCAGACCCTCCAGCCTTCTTCTCGGCGACCACGATGGACGACACGATGGCCGCCTGGTCCTGCTTGAGGAACTTGTCCAGCGCCAGGAGACAGGAGGAGATCCTCTGCTGCAGGGTGCCTCCGATCTCAAGCTGCATGTCTTCGTCTTGCATGTCTGCCACTAGGCCCACCTGGATGGATTATTGGAGTTAATAATGGTATCTATTGATGTACCCGTGAATGGGTTCCAGCAGGCATTCCACATGACATCAAATCTCTCCAAACGGCCTCTACGTGTTGGATCTATATCCCCATGCACGCCTTATAAATGACCGGGCTCGAAAGACCCGAGAGTTTCAAAACGGAGACACATAATAATAATAATTCAGCCTATATACGCCCCACTGCTGAGCACAGGCCTCTGAAGCGGGAGAGGGCTTGGGCTATAGTCCCCACGCTAGTCCAATACGGATTGGGGGCTTCACCTTTGAATTTCTTCGCAGATGTATGCAGGTTTCCTCACGATGTTTTCTTTCACCGAAAAGCTAGTGGTAGATATCAAATGATATTGGAGTTAGATATGGAATATCGGAACAGCAGATTCAAGTTGGATTAGAAATATCGTCACTACTTTGAGAAAATCTCGTCGCTGTTTGTTCTTTCTCAATCTCAATGTTTTCGCGCCCAACCCTACAGTCGAATTTACTCAAAAGAATGTTTAGACTATAAGATACTCACATCCCCAACGGCTCCCCACTGAACAGCGAGAGCGGGAAATCCGAGCTTCCGTCTCCACTCGCAGATACGCTCCATCACAGAGTTGGAAAGACCGTAGTTGGTCTGACCGGCGTTCCCTCGACCACAGGATACAGATGAGAATACCACGAAGTCCCTGTGAAATAAGGTGGGGTTTAATTCTGACAGAACTTGACGTGACCTTTGATGATGCCTAGTGAAGACGATTGAAAACACAGACAAGGGATAGGCTTCTAATTAGAAGAGGGAAATCAAACTTACTTCAATCCAGGGCAAAGTTTCTTAGTCAATTTATCCAAATGCATAGTCGCCAAAGCTTTAGGCGCGAACGAAGTCTTGAAAGTCTCCGGGGTCTGATTTTGGAAAATGGAATCTTTGAGAACGACGGCAAGGTTGAAAACTGCTTGCACGGGACCCATTTTCAGCGCCTTCTTTAGCATTTCTTCGCAACCCGCTTCGGTTGTGACGTCGTGGATGGAGATTTGTATGTCGGCTCCGTATCCTGCCCATGCGCTGTTAGGGAAAATAAGTAACGTTGTCAATTGTACAAAAACAAGGAAGGACGTTTGATATTGTAGAACCATAACAATTCTAAAAGCCTAAAATTACGGTAATTGTATAGTTGTAAATAACTATTGTAGTTTTAGAAAAGATGTTATCTAATGTCCACCGGACAAAAGTCTATAAGCCCAATGTATTTCGAATTTCTTTAATTGATAATATTGATTGCCAAACAAGAACATTTGTAGGAATAAGTCTACTCCTGGTTTGATTATTGTACAACTGTAGCAACAGACATCTTCTGGATGAAATATCAAAGGCTGATGGTTGAGATAAAATGGTAAAGTTTCGCAATGTATCTTCTTTGAGAAAGGAGACCTAGGCTCTCCGAAACATGTCGCGCGAGTGACTAAAAACAAGTGAGTCTAAACCGTAAAATTATTCAATGTCAGTATCTTCTTTACTTTATACATGTCTAATCAGACGTCTTTGGACTGACAAGATTGGGATAGTGACATAATGACTCACCGAAGTCTCGAAGACTGGTAGCCATTGGTGATGCCACGGCGTGAGGTGAGCAGCACTTTCCTGGCTCCACGCATGATAAGCCAATCAGCTAGTTCCAAACCAAAGCCTCCAAGACCTCCAATAATCACGTATGATTTCTCTGCATCGCACATATATCTGAAAACAAAGCTCAGCTTAGGAATATTGTTTTTTTTTTAATTCCAACTGGCGTGGGGCGAATTTCAGGGAATTTTTAAATCACAGTAGGTAATAAAGTAAAGTGAACATATCAGTGAAGATTTTTGTTAAATAATGACGATTCACAGATGATCCACAGTCAAATATTTTGTTCCTCTAAATATCCTTCCTCGATATCACTTTCCTAAAATATTTTTTGCTGAGGATGTCAGCAATTTTAATCCGAACAGGTAAATGTACTGAACTCTACGGTCTCATTGATCATAAATCGAATGATGGGAATTGGGAACATTTGCTTAACGTTGTCAAATATTATTTGAATTAGTGTCCAGTACCCTTCAATATAGTACTAACCCAAAATTCTCGAGAATTTTTGCTTGATACTTTAGGCACCCTGCTTCTTACCTTGGAATAGCGTCAACGTGCATGGCCGCTGGTTTCACGGTCCTGTGGCTGCGCTCATCTTCACGAACCTTCACTATCACCTGTCCAACAAATATAGTTAGGTATTTATATTTAGAACTGATAAAACCAATTTTCATTTGACCACCGGATAAAGATTAAGAAAGAGAGAAAAAGCAAGAGTTGTGTTTGAAGTTTTTAACAACGTAACTTAGATAGACTAAAACATAAAACTGTACGATAGAGACATTGAATCACAATGACAACATTACGATAATAGTAGGATCAATAGGTGAAGATGATAAGTAGAACCAACACAAAAAATAAAATTGCCAGTAAGAGCTTATCGTACCTTGCCAATATGTTTTCCGGCCGCCATGTAACGGAAAGCTGTCTCGATTTCGTGTTTCTCGAACGTGCAGTATGTCAACGGGCGTACAGCTCCGCTCTCAATACCAGCGATTAGAAGGTCTTGCAGTTTCTGTAAATAAATATTAGATTTAGTTCTAAATCTCTTGAAACGCTTGGTCATTATTTGCCTTTGTCGAAGTAGGAACTCATGAGCTCATGACAATAAAAATATTTAACCCAAAAATGTAGATAAACAGAAATGGAAGGGGATCCGATGAGAAAAATAAACCAACAGAAGTTATGTGAACAAACCACCTTTGTAACTTCGCCATGATACACTTTAAAAGATCGGACATGGTCTCATCTGTTCTAAAAATCATACACTTAAACTTTGAATTTGCTTGCATTTTAGTTGAAATATCTTATAATTTACTGTTTTACCTGTAGTGTAGATACAACTCAAATTTATTATTTTAAATTGATAAGGGCCACTTTCACCATTTCACTAACCCGGGGTTAACCGGTTAAACCAGGTGTTACCATGGTTACCAGTAGAATTTGACACTAGGTTAACGGTTTAACCGCTTAACCCCGGGTTAGTGGAATGGTGCAAGCGGCCCTAAGTGTTTCAATTTGGAACAATTTTAAGGCTTTGCTTAAGAGAAAAAACTTATTGTTGCGGTAAATGATAAAGATAAAGCCACAGCAGAAAAAACTAACCCTTCTGAACTCAAAGCTCTGGTCGAAGATGTAATCCAACATGATGCCGTGGAAGGAAGTCTCCTTCAAGAAGAAGTACATGCCGATGGGCGTGTTTTGGCTGATGTCGAATTTGCCGATCTCGAGGAAGCGTCCGCGGTAGCCGAGGCAGCGTACTGAGGCCTATAGGAAAAAATATGTGTAAGTATAGGTGTCCTTCACGAAATCAAGGAAAATTATCTTTGTTAAGAGAAACGTGACATTTTCAAACAGGTTTTTCACTGCAAATTAATATAATACAGAAATAAAATTTCTATCGAGTCTTACCTGCAGTTTTTCATCAGCCAAAGAGTTGAGAACCATATCGACACCCTTGCCGTTGGTCTCTCTGCGGATCATGTCTTCGAACGATGTGTCACGGGAGTTTCCAATATGGCTGTCTGTATTACAAGAAAAAAATGTTTTAAGTCAATTATATTGTGCACTGTCTATTTGTTTCTAAAAATTGCGTGACGAAGAAAGCAAAACGGTAAAACCTAAGGCAAACTTATTCTGATCTCGTCCAATACTATTGATTAGATGAAAGAAGTGAAAAGAGGACGATTATAATAAATATAATAATGTAGCAACATGCGTAGCATGTCGGTAGATGCAGAGCGGATGATGATGGACTTTTTGCATCTGTTTGACAATGACTTTTGTCACCCTACTTTTAAGTTGTGGGAAAAGTAAGAAGGATTGACTCGTGTGGATGGATCTGACTACAAAACAGACACCGTACCTTTAAGTTGTGGGAACAGCTTCTTAATAAACGCCCGCTTCTCAGCTGTGCCGACAGTGGTAAACACTTCGCATCCATTATGAAGCGCTACGCTGATGGCAGCTTGACCTACGCCTCCAGAACCGGCGTGGATGAGAATGGACTCACCGGCATGAATCTGACCAACCATGACCTAGAACAATAGATTGTGTAGATTTATTTTAAGGCCAATGTGGAGAAGACCGTGTTTGTTATTATAGTAATTTCAGCTAGATTAAACGGCAAAACTACATAATTTGTGGTATTTAGGATCAGGAAATTAGACTCACCATAGCATAATACACAGTGCCGTAAGCGACCGGAACTGTGGCCGCCTCCTCAAAGGTCCAGTCGTCAGGGATGCTCCACATCAACGCCCTGTCGCCTTCCACCAAGTTCGCCATACCGCTGTTCTTTACCATAGCCATGACACGGGAACCACTGTAAAACATCAGGGTATATAAATCCAGTACTTTCAATAAGCATATTGTAGCATAATTTGGTAGGTGTCAAGCCATGCGTTTGGTCAGGAAAGAGTGATGAGATATATAGTCTTGTGTGTTAGGTTCTAAAATAACACACTAGGACGTGTGCCACGCAGGATGGCCGTATCGGAATGCGGTATTTAACTAAAATCCAAACGTATCATATCATGTGAAAGCATCGAGACTGTAATCTGTTACTATTTTAGCATTTGTAAATGTGCGTTGATTATTCTTCGCCAGCGTGCTGTAGCTGAATTTCAATTTAATTATCCCACTAAAATGGTAGCAGATTACAATGTCTCGATGATCACTCGACCATAAGTCATCAGTCGTCAATTTTTGACGACTGATCTGTCACGAACGATTTTATAAAAATTGATTTCACGCTCTCGAAAGCTTGATCGTCTTCAACTCCACCCAACCAATACAGTGTACATCATCGTTGCCAAGTGATGAAATGGGAATATTCTTACTTGCTAGTCTTTCCGACGATCTCGAATCCTTGTACGCACTCCTGCGCAAGCCTGCCTCGGGCGACAGCGTCTACTGTCACGCGACCCGTCGCCGTCATGACGTCACGGAAATTCAACGCTGAGCAGTATACCTAAATAAAGACAACATCTTTCAACGGTCATTGAATAGGATTAGGCTTTTTTTTCGGCGGCAGCCCCTGCTATCATTTAGACATATATGTTTACTATTTATAGTACCAAATAAATATTGTGAATACAGTGGTAATCATGAAATAAAAGCATTTATATTTTTGCCATATCCATTTTTGATGAGTAAATGTTAAACGTATAATGTATGACATGACACGAAAGTTGTGGATATGTCACACCTTTCTGATAATTTTCTGTTGACAGAGTGTATATAATTATCCTATAGTAAATTGCGGATATGGCACAACATTTTTCAAAATTTTTTTTTTTCAAAAACCGATTAGTGTCAATTATAGCATATTTTTTGTTATTTTAGGAATCATTAAAAACGATTTTCTCAAAAATGGATATGTCACAAACGTATTCTCATCCGACGATAAAGGCTATTAACATTTTATAAGTTGGTACAATTTTTTTTAAAGGATCAATCAGGACTCGGAAGTATTTTTCAATTTTTAGACTTAAGTATGCTTAGTAGTAGATTTGGGGCAATTTTCTTTATGGTAGAATATTTTATTTATTAAGTAGAAATTAGTTAGTCTTTCTTAAAATTAATTTTATAAAGACAAGTAAAGTTCATTAACAGTTACTTTGAACAACTTTGCACAGACATAGCAAGCCACAAACTGTGGAAGTACTGCCATAAATGTCAAATTATTTTTATCGCTGCAAAATCGGTGCAGAAATAGCTTTGACGGATTCTAGTAACTATTTACACTTTCCAAATACTAGAGCCCGTAAAACCTAACTCTGCTTCTAATGTCTAGTTATAAACTCATAACTAGATAAACAAGGAAAACGGACACAAAACTAAGCAATGTTAGTTATTTTAAGTGAGAGAGGACACCTAAGTTTATGTCTAATTCATGTATTTAGGTACTCACGTGAAGTAAAACTCTCTCATTATCCTTAAACACACTGTCATGCTTCAGTGGCCCTTCGAGCCATCGCAGCGTGGACAAGTCTCCGATGGTGAGGGTGTTCACGAAAGCATGTTCAGCTCGTGTGGTTTCCAAATCTCCCAGAAGCAAGTGGCGGTATGTGCCCCATTGGCCCTTGAGAAAAAATAAATGAAACCTACATTTATAGCCGGTGTAGTCTAGTTGATAATGTTAATGTACATACATATATGTAAAAGAAGATAATGATATTAAAGCTGCAATAACACAACGAAAACGTAAAACGGATGCAAACGCAATTGATTTTTGGCTTATTAGTATAGTGTCGATGAGTAATTAAGTAGTAGATAACGAGGAAATAAAGGGTCCCGACTGTAGGTGACAAGAGTATGGTAACTAGCCAAATTTTATACAGTGATATTTTTTTGCCTTGCCCTTTTCTTTAAAATTCAATAGGCAGTGAACATGTTGTATTTTATTAAACAAAGGATTAATTTTCCTGCCAAAATTAATAAAGAAAACATGTATGTTAAACACTTACATCTTGGAAAATGTTAATAGCCAAATCCTTATCCAACTGTTCCTCATATAGCTCCAAATCCGAATTGAACTCAGGCGCAGACGGATCAGAAATCAAGAAGCCATAAACAATTTCACCACCGGGCTCTCTTCTTAAACAATTAACCAACCCAAGAAGACCATTAATATGCTCATTTTGTCCGTAAAGTACCACTTTCTGGCCTTCTTTGAGTTCCTCTTTGACATGCTCGATCCAAGAATATGTGTCATCAGCAGCAACGATCTTGATGAACTTTGCTGGTTTGGCACCAACTCTCTTTCTGAAAAGGACAAGGTATTCGCAGCCTGTGTCGTGGATGGTGATAATGTCGTATTTCTCGGCGTATTCCTTGGGGTTGGGACGTTCCTTTTCGCGGCTAATGATGAAGCATTTGTCTCTTAGAGTTGAAGCGGCTTGCTGTAGGGTCTGTGAAATAAATATGAAACGTTAGGAGGTACTTGCTATGTGAAAAATCCAATTTATATCACTACCTTTACATACAAGGCTAAGTTTACTTACATCAGGCCTTGACAAAAGGTTAGCTCCCACAAACAGCACCGTGTTCGTTTCTCCTGAAATCTTCTTGTTCTCTACAGTAACGTTACTTGGCATCTCCAAAGTTTCTTCAGATATAACCAGCAGTTCAGCTTGCATCAGCGGCATGTCACCAAGTATGTCAGCAACTTGGGTGATCAGGGGCTCCAAGCTGTTGTTCTTGTATTCTTCATCAACCAGCTCTATGCTCTTTACTTTGAAGGTCTGAATATTTTCAAGGATGATTTGGATGTTGGCTCTTAAGATATCTTCAGTCTTCATCTTGTTCTTACCGTAGTTCGGGACGAATTCATATTTTTCTAGCACAGGCACTCCAAGTGGAACTCTCTTTGAAATTGGAGTGGCATGGAGACCACGGATTTCTACGCCACCAGATCTAAATATGAGAAAATACAAATTAATTATTAAGTTTCGGTCTATCGGAACATACGTTCCGGTCCTGCCCCCTCTACTTGCATTCTGGACTAGCTAAAGAATTAGAAGCTAAAGATTTAGAATTTGGAGCTTTATCTAAGTATTCTTTTATGGATTTTTTTAAGATTACCTATATGGATATGGCATACATGATAAAGTAACAGACAAGAAAATCTCATTATAACTCTTACACGTAAAAAAATATTTTAATTTTGAACTAACCTGATCACTCCTACGTCAGGATAGGCTCGAACCTCAAACGATTGCCTAGTCGACTCAGGGTTCATTTTGGAAATAGCGTTATAATGCATGGAAGCGTCGATAGACAGCCTCTCAATCCTGGTGGGGACGAAGAGACCGCGCGTGTCGTGTCCGATGATCTTCAGTTGGAGCATGCAGTCCATGAATGTCACCCAGTTGTTGACCCAGGCCAGACGGCCGCGGGTACCCTCGATGTTGCACCCGATGACGCCTCGGAAGAGACCGCTGGAGAAAAAATTACATGTTGTGTCTACTGTTGTGGCCATTATGAATGTATTTAACATACAATGTAGCTATAGTGATGAAGACTTCATGATCAAGAGGAAAAAGTATGTTCAGAGTAAGGTACGTTAAAATCATTTAGATTAAGGAAGGAATCATGGTGTAACCAAGCACCAAGGAGGAGTTTTGGCCGAGTGTCAAGTTCCGGATGTTCCGCGGCCGGCTCCCTGACACTGCGGAGTTGCGAACTGCATCACAGCCATAATTGTGTGTTTTTAGTTTTAAGATATATTATATTTTATAATAATGTGTATGCGCTAGTTTTAAGGTAGTTATCTATGGACCTAGGTATAGTTGCCTGAAAATAAATATTTTCATTTCATTTTATTTAATTTTCATAAAATAATATTCAGAAGTAGATAGATGGACACTATATTGACTTTTCTGATGAGATCCATCAAGCTTCTTACCTGTATTGGTATCCTCTAAGCCTGAGTTCCTTGTAAAAGTCCTTGGTGAGCATATGTTTGATGTTAGGTCCACTGAGCTCTGGTAATGCTGGCAACACTCTGTAGTTCTGCCCTACGTCCTTCTGAGCGTAAATGCGGCCTGTCACGATGGACGCTCCACTTTCGACGATCTACAAACAAAGAATAAACTTGATTTTCATATTGTCCTTGTTTAACACCCTTTTCCTGATTACCTTTAAGGATTTCACGTGATGTTAGAATTAGATGCTAGTTTCGCCCCGCTCCTGCGCATCCGGGCCAATAAAAATAACAAAACTTTTGAAAGGAAGGAAAGAAAATACATTTATAAACATCATAATGAGCACAAACATTTGACAATACTATAAAATAACACACACAACACAAACAAATCTTAAACAGGATTGCAACGGCAAGCCATGGCGCTGATTTTCAGTGGGCTAACAAAGAAGATAGTTTTAAAGATGGGTACTGTAATAATGCAATTAATTACTGTAATCGTGTTATTATAACCAACAGTAGCTTATAGAGGAATTTGGCCTACGAAATAGCACTTCTTCAAGAAGTAGACCTACGAAAAAAAATTACTTCATCACTACATCAAAAGTTAACTAACCTCAAAGTTACCGCTGCCCTTCTGAATCATGATGATAAACTCCAGGTTCCCGTCCTTCGGGATGTTGGTGGCTCGCTGGAACCTCACATTCTCGAAGACCACGGATACTTCAGTGAAGAGTTCTCCCATCATCATACCGAGGGTCTCCCAGACCAGCACCAGGTAGCCGGTAGCGGGGTACAGGTTGCGTCCTGGAAGAAGGGATGAATTTACTGGGATGTCCAGATTTTATCAAGGGAGTATAGTTAGTATCAGGCCGCCTAGCCAAGGTGATAATCACTTGCCCTTCGCCATCGAATCGCTTTGTGTCTCTCTATTGCTCTTCCATATTAGTGTGATAGTGACTTTTTCTCGTATTAGAATCGAAAGAGCTCGTGATTATGAGTGGAAATAATATAAAAATTCCAAAATCTAAAATGCAAGTTGGGGGTACAACTTTAAATAGAAATGCCTACGCTTTATTAAATGGAGCGGACACCGAAAATAGAACAGAAATAACGACTAGATGAAGTGCTCAAAGTTCAAATGAAACTCGGCCCGTATTAATTGAGCGGGACCGCAACTAATCTGGCTCGGAATTGAAATGGCTGCGACGTAGCCATATTGAAACCTAAATTCAATTTGAATTCGTTAATTGTATTTCGTGTATGACATGTTCAATATATCTAATTATAACTTAAATTAGGTATGTGTAAATTATGTGAATAACAATTTATTGATTGAACTTATGAAATGAAAAGCTACTTAGAGTTAGATCAAGAAACGTCTGCAGCGATTTTGATAGCCCACGCAGTGCAAGTGTTATTTATACGTCATAATTGCATAGAAGTTTGACGTTTAAAATAACACTACACTGCGTGGGCTATCAAAATCGCTGCAGATTTTTTTGGTCTAACTCTATAAAGAAACCTACCAAAAAATATATTTTCAACGAAAGACGCCTTTCAACAAAAAGTGTTTGATTTGCAATGTGATAAAATTCCACAGCTATACATATATTTTTGTCAATTTCAAGATGTTTACATTCCTTCGTGACAATCATAGAAATTCCTTTATAGATATATAATCCTAGAATCTCCAAAACTTCACGCGACACATATTATCAGATACAGATCTAGTGCATAATTATTTTTCATCGTATTTTCACGTACGAGTGTGTCTTGCTATTTCAGTCAGTCTCGGAACAAAAAGTACTGACCTCGACTGAAGTAGCATGACAAATACGAACGTTTCCGAAAAAATACGATGAAAAACAATTATGCACTACATCTGTAATTCCATTAATTTGTTATTGAGCTTATATGTTGTAGTAGGCAACTATTTTGAATAAAAGAAATTAGTGTTGATTCAAGATCCGTGCGTTTCCTTGGTATAAATTAGATATTATAAAGATTGGGATTTTGTGATATGAATCGGAAATAAATAAGTGTAGTGCCAGTGTATTATCAAAGCTGCTACACTAGTCGGTAATGGGTTCCGTGAATTACCTAGTGAATGTTCCGAAATTAAAGGGCGCGATAACTATGGGGAGTGGAGTTTTACTGCGGATTTTTTCTTGTGTTGGGGGGGCCGTTACATTGTATTGAAACCAGAAGTCGACAAGAACATAGAAGTTGCTGATGAAGAAAAAACAAAAGCTAAACACATTCTAACCTTTTGCCGTTTGTTTGTACATATGTATTTTCGCGATAAACTCGAAAACTACTGAACGGATTTCCATGCGGTTTTCACCTATCAATAGAGTGATTCTTGAGGAAGGTTTAGGTGTAACACTTTAAACTCGCGCGTTTTGTACACATATTTAATTACACAAACGGGTCTACCGCGATATAATTTCATTGTTTTTACCTTTACGCTTCGTGGTTACGTTTACGTTCAGCTGTGGTCACGGAAAGACTGACGTTCCAACAAATGTCAACGGAGATATTAATAAAACAACACTAAACTACCCGAAATTAGTTTATAAAAATGTTCAAATGTTTGTATGTTTGTGTGTCAATGAAATTATATCGCGGTAGACCCGTTTGTGTAATTAAATATAGGTTTAGGTGTATAATTTGTTAAGGTTTTGTGTAACGCCTTCGGTTAAAGCTGCTGCCTCATGTCATGTCATGTCATGTCATGTCATGTTGTAACAATCTTACCGTCCACAACGTGTCCAGCCATGTATTCGCTGTCTTCATCCACGATAGACATCCTCACCGTACGCTCTCCAGACTTCATCTTCTCTTGAGCCTTGTATGATGTTACGTACCTGTAATAGAATTAGCATTTTAGTTTAATTATTTCCTATTTTATGGCAAAAGTTATGTTCTTCTCCCAGTAGCTATTAAATAACAGGATACCATCCACGCTCCACTTTTCATGTATGGGCTCCCAACTCAACTCTAATATTCATTTCGAAACGGTTTAGTCAACTATAATGAAATTGACCAATCACAACTCGCCAAAATCGTAAAAAAATTGTCTAAAAATTGAATTTAGCAAGGAGCAAACAGTACCAGGGCGTGATTAGTTACGAGAATGTGGTCAAACCAGCACGCGATGGTTGTTACCGATGTTATGGGTGGTCTGGTAGCATAAGTCAAGTTTCCATTTATTTAAAACTTATTCAGTAAACTTAATACAATTACATGGGTAGGAGTTAATGCCACAAGGCAGTCTTAAAAAAAGTCAACACTGAGAAACATTTAGTCGAAAGAGAGCACGAAAATACAGACAGTATTGATTATGAAATGCTTGCTGCTTGCTTTTAGAACATAATAGTACCTATTTTATACAATTGTGGTATAATAGAGAGCTTTTCAGTCGATTACCGTGTTTAGGCAACGAAGCTTGCTGAGTTGCCTAAGTGAGGTACGAGATTAAAAAGCTTGATTATATCACTCTTGTATACAATACTTTTTCTACGAGTCAACAAAAATAATACTTTAAACTAGTAAAATCATATAGGTAAGCAAACCAAAAGTATACCTCCATACATTAAAAGTACCCAATTGCAGTTTGGTATACGAAATTTTAATGCAACAATTACAGTCGACGAGTAGAAAAAATACATTATGAAATCAAACAGAAACACTATTTAGACAAAACGTGGCTAAATTCAATCTTGGTTCTAATTCGGCAATCTGCTCCGAAACGCATAGTCGCATATGGCGTCACTGTTGCGATTTAACATGGAAATGCCGCTAGCATTTTGGTGCCATGCTTTGGAGAGAACTCATTTAGTCTAATTTGCATTTAGATAGTAAATTGACTCGTTTTGTAACTTAGTATAGGTACATGTGTAATGTTAAATATTGTAACTGAGGACAGAGTGGTCACGCTAGGTCTCCATATCTCACTATGATTTCTCAGTGGCGTAGCGTGAACCAATCTAGTCGTGGGCGAAAACCACATCTGCGAGGCCCTTTTTTAATGTGTTTCCCAAGGTAATAAAAAGGTTGGCTTTGCGAGGCCCCCCTAAGTGCGCCTCGCATGCCACTGCGAACTATGTATACCGGGTGTGGCCTGTAATACGAGCAAATACTTAAAACATAGATCGTACTCCTCAAACGGTGACACTTTTGTTCAACAACTTTTAAAAATTATGAAGTATTTAGACACCTTATTTTTCATATAAAATAAATATTATCTTCAATGGACGCCATCGCCACGCCATATATCATTGTGATTGACGTTGCTTGTCACGCCTTAAACATAACAAAATTCGCAATACATTGCGTCTTAGAATAAACTTTGAAGTGTATTAAAAATTAAACCACAAGTTATTTTTAAAAGTCTCTGAACAAATGTTGGTCAGTATGAGGAGTACAGCCTACAGTTTAATTTTTTGCTCATATTACAGGCCACACCCGGTATAATAACTACTTATAGAAGTCTGATTAGAGCTCAAAAACGTGTAAAATAATTGTGCCGCGATCAACTATCTATTCTGTACTACGCACAGCTTAGGTATATAATATTACAACGTAAAATATTGTAATATCCATGCCGCGAGAGAGTTTTGACAAATATAGGTACCTAATATATGATTTTGTTTCAGCCAATCTAAACTTTTAATGATCAATCATAATTTTTTAATAGCGGAAAATAGTGTATTGCTTCCTAATACACGACGAATAAAGTCTAAGGAAAAAACGTGCCTCGGAATTCAAGTAAAAGTCATTCTCGAATAGGTGGCGCACACACCTTTAGCCTATCCTCGGCTAGATGGCGTGACGACACCGTTTCATATTTAACAATTTTAACATATAGATATCAGTGAATGAACATGGATCAAAATGATATAAAAATTATAAAATCATTTATCCATATATATACTTTTTTTGATAACTTTATACGTTTTCATTTTGAGTTTTAGTCGTGTGTTGATAGATGGCAGTAAATTTACAGTGACTATAAAATTTACAATGACAGGACCCCTCTATACTATCTATTCTTTTTGCTAACCAAAGCTACGGGCGGAGTATGTTTTTTAAGAAGGGATTAACTTTCAGTTATAGTAAGTATTTCATATGGACCGTTGTTCGAAGTCAAGGAATTGCTGACTGTATAGGTATTAAGTATTTACCTCAAAGCCGCCTAAAAACCGTCAATATTTGGTTCCATACAACCGGTAATGTGCGTGTGTCACTGTCAATGTGTGAGTGCGCGACGGATCAACGGCAGCGATTTGTTTGCGGCCACTGACGGATGCGCTGCGATTAATATTAGCCGCTCGTTATTAGTCGCGGACACACCTACCACACTCATGTCACAAATCATTACATTTGTTTACTTGATAGAGTCGGACCAAGAAAAATCTGCAGCGGATTTTATAGCCCACGCAGTGCAAGTGTTATTTTAAACGTCAAACTTCTATGAAATTATGACGTATAAATAGCACTTGCACTGCGTGGGCAAAAATCACTGCAGACTTTTCTTGGTCTAACTCTATGTGTACATGTACACTGTAAAATCTTATGCGGATTATAAAATAATTTAGAAGAGCATATAAAGGTGTACATTTGATAAGGCTTGCGATGTCACATAGAGTAAAAAATTGCAACAGTATTAAAGGATGTGACTGATGCAATGCGTATGCTAGAGAGTAATTACCTAACAGTGACTTTGTGTGAACTACCAGGGGTCTAGCCAAGATAACAATTGTTTGCAGAAAACGAAAAGAAACGCTAAGATCAACGTAAATAAAGTATGAAAATTGTAGTGTTTCGTTGCGTTTTGTGCAAACCATTGTCCTCTTGGCCAGGCCCAGAATAATTCTGCAAATAAACGAAATGATATACGAAGGAGAGCCCATTAAATTACATCATTAAGTATGTTAGATGTATCCATAAGTATGGATAACTAACATAACTGTGTGTGTTCTACGAATTTTGACATCATAACATAAGCCCAAGCTACACGGTCGCCGACAAGCCCCCAAACCGCGTGGCCTTGGTCCGTCCCGGACCGTGTAGACAGTTGTTTCCAACAAAATTTGACCAAAACTGACCAAGGACAGACCAAGGTCAGACGGTTAGAAGGCTTGTTGGCGACCGTGTAGCAAGGGCTATAGGGCCAAGCGGTGGGGTCGGTAAAGACCCGGCCGTAAGGGTGAACTCCCGACTTGCTACATAGTTTTAATTAAAAGAAACTGACAGATTAGTTCGGTTTCCAAGACAGACACTATTAACTTACTTTGGCTGTAGTTTGGCAATAAGGAACTGAACAATCTTAAAATTCCAATACATTTTAGGAAAAATTGCAGCTGATAATTTGAGTGAAAAATGTCTAGTGAAAATAGTACTTATTTGTCTTGTTATTCACAATGAAAGTAGGTACCTATTATGCAGATAATTACTAATTCAATCGCCTAAAAATTGCGTATTTACGCCGTAAAACCAAGGGGCCCATCTGTAATACTATCTCATAACAATTTACACAAATGAAAAAGTATATCACTTTTACAGGTGCTTAAAACTTTTATTATGGTTTCTTAGGTTATCTTATTAGATAAGATAAGATCTTTATTTGCATACCAGTATGTTACAGAGGTTACATAATGGACCCTGGAATGGTATAACAAAACATGTTGCTCACTATATATTTACTAATTACTAATTCCAACCAAGTAACAAAAAAAAATAAGTTAATAATATATTAAATTATCCGATGAAAGGTCAAAAACGATATATATTTAGCTATTTTTATCTACTCGTAGCATGCTTCAATAATACACAGTTGGTTTTTTGAAGTGAAAACATCTTTACCGGCGCTGTGATCTTTTTGTGATGGGGAAAAAATGTTAAACTCGTAACAGGTGTCACGTGACCGTAAGACGTAAGACGGACACGTGACCTGATCGAAAAACTGTTACAATGAGATATTTTCTTTATTGATTTAAATGCCATCTAGTGAGTTTCCCTCTAACTGGTACTAATATAACACGAGTACTAACAATGATGTGCTTAGGGGTTTCAAGTAATGCGGCGAAATAACGCTAGATGGCGTTAACCTCAATTGTACATAGTGCGTCATTGAGTTTTCACTTCTGCCGGCACTCCCGGCAGTGCAACCCGTTATTTTTTTTAATATTCTAACCGTATCTATTTCTTCATTATGATACTACGGCATAAAATACAATTAAATACGAAGTTGTTTCATATATAGTGGTAAACAGTACTGCATGAGCTAACAGTAGTTTAGTAAGTTTGGGTACCTAATATTGTAATATATCTCAGTTTCTGGAACTATACTTTAGACTCGTTAGTAAAGTGGGCAATATTATAGTGGCCGTATTTACGTTGTGATACCACTAGTGATGTTTTATTGTTGGGAAAAATTCAAACGATTAGTGGGAAATTACAATGAACTATACGTCAACGACCTTAATTCACAAGATGATAAATAACTTGGACGTTTTTATGAAAATCGGAAAAGTTTGCATTATTTGAGAATCACAGATTCTTAATTTATACATATAATTAGTTTTATAAGTTATCCTACTCTGTACTCTTATAGACAGTCTGGGTACATGTGTATGTCAATGTCTTCAACATTTATGAACTTTAAGATCACGCGCGCTGTCGCGTTAAAAAAGTCAGAAATATTTTCTGACTTTTTTAACGCGACATTTTTTCTTATTTTTCCTCGCAATTTAAGTAGTCCTATTTCGTTTCAATTATTTTGTTCCGATTATTTGGAGCCTTCCGTGTGCCACTGCTGGGAAAAGATCTCTCCCAATTCAAGATGGAGTCCAATTCCCGTCGAGAAGGAGTATAAATAATATAACCATAAGCAATTTAAATACTGTCCGAAAACGCTGTTCAACAAAACATAGGTATGGTGGAATATATAATGCTGAACTCACAAACAACTTAACGTTAAATTATGATTGTATTATGTAGTTTGATATCCATAAATCAATAAAAAAGTGCTAATTGAAAAGCCTCATTCATTTAAAAGATTCACCATATCATGCATGATTTTTTCGTGTCCAACAGTTATTATTTCCAACTTGTTAAAATCAGTTTATTTTATTTTATTATGAAAGATCACCAATAGTGGCAACAACATTTTATAAGCTAATACATTTGCGTCGTATTTATTTTCCCTAGTCAATTAAATATTCCTAGAAAAACAAAAATATTCCTCCTCACTAAACAACACTCAGAGCTCATAAAGACAATGCGTGCTATTTGGTGAGTTGCCAATGGAACTGGGGTGTGACTTAAAATGTGCTCAGTTTATGGCCAAAATAGCCACTAAGATAGCGAGAGATACACCATCACTGTTAGAACATTTTTGTGATAGACGCACATATAACTTAAGTCTAATTCATGGTAGAGCAAAGCAGGGTTATGTTGAATACAGGGTGGCCAAAAAATAAGTGCATTCCTGTTGCCAGGGAGGTTTTGGGATTATACTGAGCAACTTTTACTATGGGAACAACCCCGTAATCGCGAAAAAAATATTTACTCTCACATAGAAAATGGACCAGCCAAAATGTATGAAACAGCCAAATGTTTACTTAAATTTATGAAGTAACACTTGTGTCAGAAGCCAAGATCCTCTTTGGGTCCCTGAGCCAGTGATGTATGTATGTATGTATGTATGTACAATACGAATATGTACCTATTTATTAATAATTTGAAAAATGGATTAGATTTACTATTGAATTAATCCCGTCGGCGATGGCGAGACGAGCTAGACTTCTTTTTAAAAGAATGGCCGAAGACTGCTCAAAACCGGGAAGAATGGAAAAACGGGAGGAGGCATTTGCCCAGCAGTGGGACACAACAGGCTCTCAATGATGATGATTGAAGTAACAGGAAAAGATAGGATTTGTTTATTTATGCATAAAATTTGATGTTTATATTGTGTAGGCTGCATCCCACACTGCATTTAAGGGTAAACTTTTACGCAGACGAAGTATCGGGCAGAAACTAGTTACCTAAAATCTTAGGTATCTCTATTATCGCATCTGGCCAAGACAGAAATTAATTATGTTTATTTGTCGCTGACAGCCTAAAGCTTTTCATTTTATTATCGAATTGACATCTTAATTCTGATTAATTCTTGTGCCCTCTAATTCTAGTGCCTAGGGCGTGAGGGCCCTTGTCATACAAAGGACGGCCCTTTCAATAGGATCCCTGATATTCCAGTTTTTGGCGTTGTTGGAGGAATTAATAATGACATCGTTTATTTAAGACCAGCGACGGAATCACTAAAACAAAGTCACCCGCCGCGTCTGTATGTATGTTCGCGATAAACTCGAAAACTACTGAATAGATTTTCATGCGGTTTTCAGCTTAAGGAAGGTTTAAGTGTATAATTAGTTAAGATTTTGTGTAACCCGTGCGAAGCCGGGGCGGTTCGCTAGCATAGGTATATAGACAAAGCTCGGGGTACATTTGTGACTTCCAAAAAACAACAATTAACAAATACAACGTGTTTAAAAGTATAAATTAATCATAATCAGCAGCATAAATGCTAATTCCTCATTAAGGTTCTTAATCGAAATGGGTAAAAGAGAAAATGAATAAGTATTCCAAGATATATTTAAAACATTGAAAAGAAAATTAGCAAAAGGATTAATTAAAGATTCTTGTTGCAGCTTCGCTTGAGGCAAATTTTTTGTACATTAAGGATTGGATTAAAGAAAGATTTCCGTTGAAAGCCTTTTTACTAAAGATTCTTTGATTTTACAAGACGTATTAAGTCTAAATAAAATAAGTGAATAATTAATAAGTTTTTGGCAAAAATTTCATTTTTGGTACAAGCTTTTGTCGCTGACTGTACTTTTATTTCCACAGGCAACTAATACTCATCGAAACAATTCTAAAAACCCCAAACACAGTTAGGTTGCGTTGTTTTATCACAGAGTTCCTATGGCCACCTTCCAGCTCCATCATCAGATCAGCTCTATGTCATAATAATATTGCATTGTCATCCGATTTATACATGCCACATAGGTCGGAAATCGCGATTTAGGCCGCCAAAAGTCAACTTTCTAAAAGTCGGCTTATCGCAAAACTAATTAGTTCTCGAAAAACACCACACTATCACGGAATTAATCCCACCCCACCACCACCCTTATCAGTTACGTAGGTAATCTACTAGGTTCTCAAAACTCAGTCATCACATACGTTGCACACGCGGTTCTTACCACAGTTATCCGAAGCAAACATTTCTAAGCCAATATTTATTTTTGTGGAGTTTATTTGTCAGTGAAAGTGATGGATATCGAAAATTCAGGTAAGTTTCTATTATTTTTCATTATTTTGAATTAGAAATATTTATTTTATGATATAACCCACTAAACATGACCCTTTTCTTGATGAAAATTTTGTTATTTTTTCATATTCAATTGTAAAAATACTATGCTTCCGGGCCCGTCCCAGTGATATTTTTTATGTCATTCTATAAATCAACTATATCTTTACATTTTATGAAAAAATTGGGGGGCACTTTTGGGCACTTTGTAAAATATCGAGTTTCACAAAAAAAAATCGGAAATGGGAAATTATTACGTTTTTTTTTCATTAGCGTTAAAATGTCTTTTCTGTTATTCTAGGTTCACCAAAAGCCTCTGGTTTAAAAGTTGTGACTCGAAAATACCTGTCTGATAAGTTAAATGAACAAAATTTTCAGTCAATAACTGAAAAATTTGACTTTTTGGAAAATTATCTCCTTATGCGCTCAGGTGACGGAGATGAAGAAAAAAAGAACATGAAGCGTAAATTTTCACATTTTAAATCAGAATTTAAAAAGAGATGGATTAGATCACGTCGCATTGTGGATAATTTTCTGATATCTAATGAATCTTGGTTGGAAGGAAGCTCCGCCGCTCCGCTCATACGCTCTGGAAACGGCAAAGCTTTATATAAATTTGTATGAGTGGCATCCGATGACACCGACAATGCACAAAATACTGATCCATGGCAGAATTACATATTATTGAAAACTTAATAGTTCCCTTTGGACAACTTTCGGAGGAAGCTGCAGAAGCCCGAAACAAACACTTTCGGTCATCTCGTTTAAACTATGCCCGAAAGTTTTCTAGAGAATACTGCAATCTGGACATTTACCATAGGTTGCTTCTGACCTCCGATCCGCTTATCAGCAGTACGAGAAAGATAACGAAACCTCGAGTTAAATAATTTGTCACCAACTATGCAGCTATTGATTTCTGCTGAGCCACATAAGGCGAGAGCGGAGAATGATCAATGCTACCCAAGCGATGAGGAGGATTTTTCTTTAAGATATGATGATGATTAAATGTGGCGTGTGATTTATTTATTTATGTTAATCTTTTTGAGTAAATTTATCAGTCGTAATGATATTAGATAACAACCTTTGTATATTTCTATTAGTTTCTGTAATACTTATGTTACTCCTATACCTAAATATAATATATATGTATAAATATATGTGTATTTTATTATTTATATATTCAATGGAAGAAAATACATATTTATTTACTATAATATATATCATTAATATATAAAATAATCAAGCGAGGAGGAGCAAAATCAACATTTTTTTGGAAAAAGGGCCCAAAATTAAAAATAATAATTGTAATTATCTAAAAATATGTTTTCTTAGTTCGAAATCGTATATAAAGCGCAAAAATGCAATAAAATATTTTTGGCGACCTAAATCGTGATTTTCGACCTACTATGTGCATGCATGCAAAATTTCAGCTCAATCGGAAACCGGGAAGTGGATCAAATTTAACTTGCAAGATTTGATTACAGACCGACAGACAGACAACGGGACAGGTGAAAGCAAATAAACGCTTGTAAAAATTAATTAATATTGTCCTTAACTGCCTGAAACACAGGAAAGTCTAGTTCAGGCATTTGTAAAGCACTTTTCTCTAATAACAATTCAAACCATTTTACAATAGGTACTTTTTTCAATAAATGATTTCTATTTGTATTTATAAAATTGTGCTATCGAGTTTAACTGATAAGGCTTTAGGTACAGTCAACCAGCTTGATTCATAGACCACTATAGAACTACTAGATATGTGACATACTTAAATTACTCATTAAGCACTGTCGTAGAAGATAAATAAATTGATTTATTATGACACGGTACTACAGTGGCCTAGGAATAAAATGGGTTGACTGGACGGTGTCATATTAGGTATGTTTTTTGGCAGGTAACCAAATAGTCAAAATCAAAATTTAAGGTGCGTCATAGCGACATCCATTTCAGCTGACGTTATATACGAGCATTACCTATATTTTATACCTCTTACTATTAATAACTCCCTGCTTTTAACTAATGCCGCTGTGAAAATGGCTTGTTATTTTAGTGGTAAAATTTGTTATCTTTGGCCTGGATTACTTTTGATTGTATCAACATTCAACAATTTCAACATTAATTTACAGCACTTTGATAGTAAACCTACAAACGCTTTGTAGCTTTTAGCTAAATAAATAAGAGAGTTTATTTTAGGCACTCGTAGCAAAATAAAAACAAAACAGCAAGTAAATATTTTACTTCGATAACAAGTTATTTCGAAATCGCGTTGGTTATTTGTGGCCACATTTATTGACCGCAAAATGTATGGAGCTGTACAGCGCCATCATCTGTCCCTTTGGGGCAAAGGCCTCCCTCGTTTTCTCCACTCGACCCTGTAATCGGCGTGATTCGAAGCTTGTTTGTCTTAAGTAGATTTTACACATCTTACCTAAATCAATGTATAAAGAATATTTGTTCTCCAAAGTAAAAGGGGGATGCAGTTGTACTTTTGCTTAGCACTGCACTCCCGCAGCTCGTCCTTCGGCATCGCGTTCTTGGGCGAAAGGACGTACTGGGCCTTAGGCCCTTCGGTGTTTGGCCTTCGGCCTTCGCTGGGTTTAGTTCCTAATTAATTTTCTTACCAGTCTTCGCTGTGCTCCCACTCCACCAAGTGAGAAATCATCGGGGTTCCCAAAGACACTGGGAATTGGATGTGCGGGTAAATTGCAGCCAGGTGCGGGTTCAAACCGGCCTCGTACAATCTGAAAGAATGTTTAATTTGAAAATAATGCACAAAATATTATGCACTAATTATAAAATTCTGCTACAAGAACCACTAATTATAAATGCCGTTTTATTAGCTTTCGTGACCATAATAATCTACAAAATTTGATCAAAGTGATGTTTAAGTACAGTCAAGTGTAAAAATATGGGTGCATACCTACAACTTATTTAAAAATATGTCCCATAGTTCTTAATTCACTGACATAAGAGTTATGGGACATATGTTTGAGATGATTTGTGCACCGATATTTTTACACTTGACTGTACCTATACGTATACATTTATTCGTATTTTAATAGAAACTGTCAAAGTATAAAATCGAATAACCATTCGTTAAAGAGCAAGTTGGAGTGTTGAAACTTAAAACCTGCTTTAGCTTTTTGTATAAATCCATTTAGTTTTCTTTAGCCGAACTTCGATTGATCAAATTAATACGTAGGTAGGTACAATAAAGAATAAATACTCACTTTCCTAAAGCAGTAAGGAAGACCTGGACATTGTCCTCATGTCCCTTCTGCGTCAGCGGTACATTGACAACGTCCTTCTTCAGGGAGCGCCTCAGAATGGCCTGCAGCAGACCGTGGGGCGCGATCTCGATGGTGATGGCGTTGTGATGGATCAGGCGGGAGGCTTCTTCGAAGAGAACTGGGCTCTGTGAAGGTTAGGTCTAGTAATAATGAATTGAAGAAGATATAATCCCTATGAGAAAATAAATAGCAACGTTAAATCTCTTAAGATGTGACCAGATCTGGCGTAAGCGTCGCGATGCATTATGAATGTGAGGGATGTATAAATGAAACGTGTAATTTGAAAGATCACTATACATTTATAAATGACTATTATACTAATATAATAAATATTTTACAGATAGGTGCCGAGCTGAGTGCACGGTCGCATTTTGGTAGCAGAGGTCAGGCAAAAAAGGTAGTCGGTTGGAATTACCATGTCCAAGACAGCCATCAACGGGCGAGGGTCAGTTTTCAGTGTTGGGCGGAGGCCGGTAAGCCCTCTACTGGACCGGTATATGAGAAAATGAGGTTAGATAGAAAAAAATTCAAAAATAAACTAAAATGGTGCCAAAATAACGAAGATAAAATTAAACTTAGTATACTGGCCACCCACCAAAGAGGGAAAAACTTTGTTAATTTCTGGAAATCGGTTAAAAAAATGAATACCACCAAGAAGTCACCGGTTTCAGTGGAGGGCTTACAGGGCGGTAAGGAAATAGCGGACATGTTTGCTGGCAGATTCAAGGTTAGTCCCTTGACCGTGGAGAATGTGCTTAGCCTTAGTATTAAAGATAAGACATTTAAAAAGACTGATGTAAAGCAATTCAATACTAATGATATTATTAGCGTCTTAAAAGCGATGACCAAGGGCAAGTCACCAGGATACGACGGTCTAAGTATTGAGCACATTCTCCATGCAGGACCGTGGATTAATACTAGGCTATGCAACCTGTTTAATATGTGTATTCGGTATAATTTCTTACCGGATGCACTTATGAGGACGGTTGTAGTGCCTATTGTAAAGAACAAAACTGGGAATCTCGGATCTGCCAGCAATTATCGTCCAATATCTCTAGGTACTGTGGTCGGTAAAGTGCTTGAGCGGCTGCTGCAACCTTTGATCCAGGAGGGGTGTATTATAGATGACGCTCAGTTTGGTTTTCGTCCTGGTCTCTCAACGGATTCAGCCATCATGAGCCTTAAGCACACGGTCAACTACTACACTACACGAGAAACATCAGTGTACGCATGTTTTCTCGACCTTAGTAAGGCTTTTGATTTGGTAAATTATAACTTACTGTGGAGTAAGCTTAGGAACACTACAGTTCCTACAGAGGTCACCAATCTGTTGAGATACTGGTACGAAAACCAAACGAACTACGTAAAATGGGGCGAAGCGACTTCTAACGAGTATAGGTTAGAATGCGGTGTTCGCCAGGGGGGAATAACCTCTCCGGACCTTTTCAACCTTTACGTGAATGACCTGATTGTGGGGCTGAGGAGCACCAGAGTCGGATGTCATATAGGTGGCGTCTGCGTTAATAGTTTAAGCTATGCGGATGACATGGTGCTCCTCAGCCCCTCGGCTGAGGGCCTCAGGAGGTTGCTTCATTACTGTGAGAAATATGCGATTTCTCACGGAATGAAGTATAACAGTATTAAAACTGAATACCTTGTATTTAAGGCAGGAAAGGGTCCGGGGAGGATACTTGACGTATTTTTAAACGGATTACCTGTTCGAAGGGTGCAGCAGTTTAAATACCTCGGACATATCCTAACCGAAAACCTGAAGGACGACAAGGACATCGAGCGAGAGAGAAGAGCCTTATCAGTGAGGTGCAACATGCTCGCGCGCAGGTTTGGCAGATGCTCCGACGAGGTCAAAGTGACGCTCTTTAGAGCATACTGTCAAAGCTTTTACACGGGGCAACTTTGGACCAACTTCACCAGGAAAGCAATTAACACCTTAAGGGTTCAATATAACGACGCCTTCAGAATCCTGATGAAGTTGCCAAGGTGGTGTAGTGCGTCGAGTATGTTTGCGGAGGCTCGTGTCCCCGATTTCTTTGCCGTAATTCGGTCCAGAGTAGCGTCCTTTTGGAGTAGGCTGCGCAGCTCTGAGAACTGTATCCTTGCCATAATTAGTGAAGATCTGAACAGTCCAATATGTAGGTTTTGGCTGTCTTTGCATCAAGATGCGAACCGGAAATAGTTTTATTTTATTTTAAATTGTAATTTAAAAAATTTTAATTTTTGGTTTTAACAGATTTTGTACTTTTAACTTTTAACTTCTTTTTTACACTTTTGTCATTTTAAAATTTATAGGTAATATTTGTTTTATATGGGTGCTTGCCTGAAATAAAATCAATTTATTTATTTATTTTTTATTTTTATATTTGCAAAAGGATCGCATGCATTATGCAACCCAATCTGCAGCCGGTGCGCTAGCAATTCACACTTAACCATGGTTCAGATTCAGAAATCAAGTAGGTAGGTATTTCTATCGTTTTGTTAAGTTACGTCAATTTACATATTTAAATGGAAGAAATTCCTAATTATTGACATTCTATAATAACAGCAGAAAATATTGATGATAATTAACTTACCAGAAGATTGTTGGTGTGGTACTCAGCAGAGGAGAACTCTGCCTTCTTGTCGTTCCAGAACTGTTGGGGCACTGACGTGGACACCCACTTCTCCGAACGAGGTTTGGGGTTAGGGATCACCTCTTTGAGATACTTCAGGAGGGTAGGACCTGGTTGAAAATTACAAAATTGAAGAACATATACTAAATAGAAGAGAAGAATAAGAAGTAGAGAATGGAGCAATATCTAAATTTACTCATACCCATCGATCTAGATTTATGATTACTAAGTGCCGTTTAGAAGAAAGAGTTGATTGTGCATGATTTTAAGGATATATAGACTACATAAGATAGCTTTACCTATTTATATCGTACATCACAAGGCACAAAAGGCACGGCACAAGGCACAACATACCTGTCTTAATTTTTGTCGCTACATCTACATTCAGTCCACACTTTTCCCTTATCACACTGTTCCTAATTCTATCTTGCAATCTCACACCACACACACTTCTCAACGCTCTCATTTCCACTGTATTCACTTGGCTCTGATGTCTCTCTTGCCATACCCAACTTTCGCTACCATACAGAGAGGTACCTATGGAAGAAAAAGACATGCTGCGCCAACCCCAAGTGAATGGGAAAAGGGCAAGCGAATGATGATGACTTACCAGCTTCAGAAATATATCTGGAGTGATAAGCAATGTTGGAGCAAGGCACTTCCTTGGCGAAGATGCCCTTGGCAGTCAGTTTGCCGATGAACTCCTTCATGGCATCAGCTGGGCCGGAGATGGTGCTGGACTCGGGGCCGTTGCGGCAGGCTACTTCGATCTCGTGGGGGCACATGGTCTTCATCTGGTAAGGATAGTTGATATTAGTTGTGATGACTTTACACTGAGGAGCGTTAGGGGAATTAATCGAATTAATTGATGTACTTTTTTTATCTAACCTGTTTGTATCCAAGACCGACAGCAGCCATAGATCCTTTGATGAAGGGAGTGTCAACAGAGGCCTTGCCGCGGTAGTACGAGGCAAGAATCATCTGTTCTGCCGTGAAGCAGCCGTCTGCGTATGCGCAACCGAGCTCGCCTACGCTGTGACCTGAGAAGACATAACTTGGTGTAGACTTGTAGAAGAAAGAGCAAAGAGTGCGGACCCCACGGACTCAAAACATACTCTCAAATTATTCACGGAGATGTCAGAAAATGTTAAAGGAAAAAGGACACAGAACAAACGAATAAAGCCATTCTTCTGGATTTGAAATTTTGAACTTCTATCTGGATCTGGAACCAGAGTGTGACACTAATACGCCACAAGAATTATTAGAAAATTGGTGAATAATATCAGCATAAATTATTTAAAAACTGATTTTGTGAATCAGTCTTGAAAGTAGTCAGAACTTATGGCACTTTCTAAATTATTGCTTATTTATATTATTTAAGTACTCGTCATCGAATTAATGATTAAATCTGTTCGGTTTTTAGAATGTCTATCATCACAGAATGACGTGTTTACTGTTTACATGAATCTACATTCATAAACTGCTTGCTTACCAATGATATGATCAGGCTCAATGCCAAGAGCCTTCAGCACATCAGTGAGACCGATCTGAACAGCAGCGATGCCGATGAATGAGTGGAGAATGTTGTCGTAGATCTTTGGGTCGGGTTCCGTGATGATTCTGGTCAGGTTGATACCTTTGGGCTCGAGGGCTTTGTGGCATCTGACAAGAAATAGGAGAATTGTTAGTGGGAAGGACGGCTAAATTAAAACGACGCGAGAACAGTATCATTGTAGCGAATATCTTTAGTTTCTAACTTCGTATATAAAATAAATCATCTTTGACGACCGGTCTGGCCTAGTGGGTAGTGACACTGCCTATGAAGCCGATGGTCCCGGGTTCGAATCCTGGTAAGGGCATTTATTTGTATGATGATACAGATATTTGTTCCTGCGTCATGGTTGTTTTCTATGTATTTAAGTATTAATATATTATAATATGTTTCGTTGTCCGAGCACCCACAAAACAAGCCTTCTTGAGCTTACCGTGGGGCTTAGTCAATTTGTGTAAAAATGTCCTATAATATTTATTTATTTATCTGATATTAAACCATCTTTATGTGTAAGACAAAGACTTCTTTAGAATTATCCAAAATAACTGGTTGTACGCTGCCACAAATCAACAGCCATATCGAACGATGACGAAAATTAAGAACTGCAATATCCTATTGTAATCACGCAGGAGAGTTAACATTGTTGCTTTAAAAGAGGTAGATCTATAAGAAATTAGTAAAATATGGTGTTTCTACTTACTTGTGGATAGCAGCAGCGAAGATGGGGATCCTCATGAGCTGCGTGGCCATGCCGGCCCACTGCGATCCCATGCCAGAGTACACGAACCAGACCGGCCGCTTCAAGCCGGAGAAGTATTCCATGCTGCGGGTCATGGACTGGCTCTTTGTAGGGGTTGAGCCTGCATACATACGTTTGTTAATGGCAACCATATGGTTAGGTTTATCAAATCTGACATAACGTATAGATGGTTGGTATCCAGACCATTGCTAAACATGATAGAGAAGAAAATGTTCGAGGTACCGAGTTACAAGAAACATAATGATAGAGGGCGCATCTTAGCTGTGATAACTATTAGTTTCCATAGCGTCGTCAGAGCTGGGGACATCTTGTCAATATACTCATGCTACTATCTAAAGTCTTTTGGCATGAACCCTGTTAAGATTTAGTAAAAGCGGTACCGTAAAATGGGGTGAATAGGTGCAAGACATTCAAACCTCGATAACATTTTATTTTTTACATATGCAAACTGAATGGTGTATATAATAAGTGTTCCGGACGTTTGTATTTTAGTTTTTATTTTATTTTGGGATGGAACTATCCATTTCATATAACTTTGACGATAAACAGGAAATCCCACCTCACCCCGTAGTCCCTCGTATTTGGGGTGAGTTGGGTTTTCATACAAAGGTGGTTTTGGAAGATTGTTGGATCGTTTTTTTTTTATTATGAGTATTATTCATTTTAAATTGGAATACATTATTTTTGTAGCAGTAGCCTTAAAATCCCTTCTCTCCCCATTCATAACCCAACTCTCCCCGCGAACCCTACTCACCCCATTTTACGGTATCCATGCCACTGGCAAGAGCATGAGAGCAAAGTGGACTCGCTGTCATCGATTTTTGGTACCTAACCTGTTGGCATTAGCAGTACGAACACTATCGAATGTGAAAATAATAATACTGCATAAATATTTAGGTAATTCCAAACATTAGCAAATACTTACGCAGCAACGTGTATCCCCTAACTACATGTCCACCAATATCCTCATCATGGATGGCGTGCCACAGCCTCACTTGCTCAGCGTCCACCGTCCGGGACTCCAAGTCATCCAGGATCTTGGCTACAGCGGACTCAGTGCGACCGGACACGCAGACTAGGCGGGGAAGGTCGTCTTCTGGTATGCCGTTGTTGATCTGATGGGAGAATACTCTTAAGTTCTGACTGAATAAAGGGTTCAGAGAAACTTCGTGACAAATGCCATGATGCGGCTGTTTTGGTTCGTATTTAAAGCTGTCTTACGGTGATACTAGTGAATCCCACATATAACTAATATTTTTGGGCTGATAATTTGGCTTAAACTTGTGCATGGTAGGTTGTGTCGGTGAAGTAAAATGGCATTCTCTTGTTTCGCAAAACACCAACAGCTAAATACCTCATGAAAAAAAGATTAAGCACTGCAAACCATGCAATAGAAAAAAGAAAGATTTTAGTTTTGATTTTCTTTTATCGAGGGGAAAATTAATCTAGTCTACTCTTACCTTGGGCCTTGCCACATTCTTTAGCAGCACGTGAGCGTTGGCACCACCAAAACCGAAGCTGTTGATGGAGCACATCCCCTTGTTCCACGGGTGCTTATCCGTGACCACCTGGAGGTGTCCGTTGACAAGGGCCTCCACGCCCTCTCGGGGGGTGTGGTAGTTTAGGTTGGGGGGGATGAAGCCGGTGGTGTAGGCGATGCACATCTGGGAGACAGAAATAAGTTAGAAGAAACGTATGTGAACATAAATTTGCCACTTTTGTAAATATTCCATATCATGGGCCGTAACATTTTGCTCTAGGTGGAAAGGCTTATTAACGTAGCCATGTAATAAAATTTGCTCTGTTATGTTACAGACATTAAACAAAAATAATATGAAAAATAATGTAAAGCTGAGTTGCAGTTTACTTTCGCAATAAAGCTTTACTACCTAATTGTGTCGGTTAAAAAGGAGACTTAAAGATTTAAAAAATGCTGGAGTTATTATTCTTTTTTTCTACACTTATGCAGATTCAGAGCTTTGCGGTGCAAAATATAATTCAAGATAGCAAGAATAAAAACCAGACAAGTGCGAGTCAGACTCCCACCGAGGGTTCCGTACTTTTTAGAATTTGTTGTTATAGCGGCAACATAAATACATCATCTGTAAAAATTTCAACTGTCTATCACAGTTCATGAGATACAGCCTGGTGACAGACAGCGGAGTCTTAGTAATAGGGTCCCATTTTTACCCTTTGGGTAAGAAACCCTAAAAAGCATGCCAGAGTCAGAGCTTAAGTATTTTCTTTGAGTGTGCACAATTTTCAGCAAATCCTAGTGCAATGCATTAAGATTTTATTTATCTATTTCTTTTTGGCTCACTAACTGTATCCTCCATCCGTGAAATAAAAAACTAAGTGCACTTTTTTACCACTTTTATACAGCGTTTTGGTCCGAAAACGTATTAAATTATTCTGTGAAGACGTACAATGGCCAGCTTCTACAAAGCTTTAAGTCCTTAATATATTACTGTGAAATTCGCTGCAGTTCTGTTTGGGGCGCTCTATAAGCTTTATTCGCTGGAGCAAATAATGGAAAAGTGGCGGAGCCAAATGTAAAACTCAACTGATTTTATTTAATAAAACTTGCTCGGACTGAATGTAAATTATTTGTATTGTCAATTTATTATCAGTTTCCCATTTAAATGAGGAAATTTTGTGGGTAAAAAAAAAATATATATATATTGAAAAAGATTGATACCTAATTTGAAAGGTTTAAAATCAATACAAAACCAAGAAAAATGGAGAAATGAGCCTCCAGCATGCCACAACTAGTGCATATTATCTCGTCTATCTTGAAATCGGAAAAGAGCAGCGGCTTTCAAGCAGCTTCGTTCATCCTGAGTTTGGACTAGATTGACCCAAAAAATAGTTGTTTTTGTCGACTGGTGCAAAAAAAATTGTCTATCGCGACCAATCACCTTGGTAACAGCGCAGAGGCTACGAGCTCTGTCAGTAAACCCGAGGTTGGAATAGTAGCTGAATAATATTCGACCAAAGACGGTCGTGTCCAGCGCATTTATTTATCGTATGGCTTCGTTACATGTCACTGGATACAAAACTTCCAGAGCATTATTTCTACCTCATAAATTGCGAATATTTTTAACTTCAGGGTAATCCGGAAAAGTTGACTTCGTGACATTGACGACATTGACTTGACGACCGGTCTGGTCTAGTGGATAGTGACCCTGTCTGCTAAGCCGATGGTCCTGGGTTCGAATCCCAGTAAGGGCATTTATTTGTGTGATGAACACTAATATTTGTTCCTGAGTCATGGTTGTTTTCTATGTATATAAGTATGTATTTATCTATACAAGTATGTATATCGTCGCCTAGTACCCATAGTACAAGCTTTGCTTAGTTTGGGGCTAGGTTTGATCTGTGTAAGATGTCCCCTAATATTTATTTATTTATTTATTTTATTTATAACACTTCTGGTAAAGCTAAGAAGCCAATATTTGAAATTATAACATTTGAAAACTTAGCCTTAGATTCAATTCAACAGTATACAATACAGATTTCTGCAGGTCATTAAGATAGCTACTTGTGATTTCCTTGACAAAGAATCCTTTGTGTTGTGTGGAATGCCCCCTTTTTAATTTAAACTTTACTTTGGCTACGGAGCACACACCGAAAGCGGGCTCGCTGTATCCAAGATTGGACTTGATGGAGCCGATCAGGAGAGTGGCTTGTTAGGACCAGTGATCCGTTCTCGTCTATAGCGACCATTTTATTTGTCTCTTCATGTGGTTACCTTGGCTACGGAGCAGAGACCGGAAGCCGGCTCGCTGTGTCCAAGATTGGACTTGATGGAGCCGATGAGGAGTGGCTTGTCTCGACCAGTGCAGAAGATCTCGTCTATCGCGACCAGCTCCTCAGGATCACCGACTTTGGTACCTGTGTGGGAAATAATCTGGTTAGTAAAGGTTTAATTTAGTTTAAGTATATACCTAGTTAGAACACTGCAAAGTCTGTAAGAACTGGCAAGTTCTTGAGATTGCTAAGTGGATTCCAGCGGCGTTATCATGGTCGCACTTTTATGACTTGTCACTTTCGCACTTACATACTTGTTAGAATGTGATGACAAATGATAAAAAACCGACCATCTTAGCCCTACAGGTTCCCTAAAGTGTCCTGCGGGCGCAGCGTGGTTCTATTTTTAGCCCCTAACACTATGCCCGTCACTTTCGCACTTACATACTTGTTACGACGTGACAGTCATGGTGACAAGCGATAAAAATGCTTTTGCTACAGCGACGATATGACGACAGCAAAATGCTTTCCTAATGCTATTTAAATGCTGCTCATCCTATTTAGTATAAGAAAAAACCGGGCAAGTGCGAGTCGGACTCGCGCACGAAGGGTTCCGTACCATAATGCAAAAAAAAAAACGAAAAAAAAAGCAAAAAAAAAACGGTCACCCATCCAAGTACTGACCACTCCCGACGTTGCTTAACTTTGGTCAAAAATCACGTTTGTTGTATGGGAGCCCCATTTAAATCTTTATTTTATTCTGTTTTTAGTATTTGTTGTTATAGCGGCAACAGAAATACATCATCTGTGAAAATTTCAACTGTCTAGCTATCACGGTTCGTGAGATACAGCCTGGTGACAGACGGACGGACGGACGGACGGACGGACGGACGGACGGACGGACGGACGGACGGACAGCGAAGTCTTAGTAATAGGGTCCCGTTTTACCCTTTGGGTACGGAACCCTAAAAAAATAGTAAGTAGGTACATAGGTAATTAGGTACATCTTTTCATGAAACTGAGGCTAGTTTATAAAGTAATTTATCAACTTGATCCTGCGTAAATTGAAAGTTAATATTATTTTGACTGTTTCTCTTTAATGAAATGATCAACAAAATAAATAATAATTATTTGGTCTCCAGCACCCAAACTTTTGTAAACTCTGAAAGTAAATTAATATTTCTATCGCATCTTGTGTGAATAGTACATATTATAGTCATGCCTAAACTAGCTGTATTTTCTGCACCAGTCTATTTAAAAACCGGGCAAGTGCGAGTCGGACTCGCGCACGAAGGGTTCCGTACCATAATGCAAAAAAAAAAAAAAAAGCAAAAAAAAAAAACGGTCACCCATCCAAGTACTGACCACTCCCGACGTTACTTAACTTTGGTCAAAAATTACGTTTGTTGTATGGGAGCCCCATTTAAATCATTATTTTATTCTGTTTTTAGTATTTGTTGTTATAGCGGCAACAGAAATACATCATCTGTGAAAATTTCAACTGTCTAGCTATCACGGTTCGTGAGATACAGCCTGGTGACAGACGGACGGACGGACGGACGGACAGACGGACGGACGGACGGACAGCGAAGTCTTAGTAATAGGGTCCCGTTTTACCCTTTGGGTACGGAACCCTAAAAACCACAAAATACTCTGCATGCCTCGCTTCTTACCGTGTGAGCATTATTAGGTTAGCGTTCGACACACAGATGACTAACTTACTAGATGTAGCATCAAATCATTATACTCGTATAGCTAGAGATGGCTCGTGATCACGACTCATTGGGGCTTCCACACTAATTTAGACTGTCTTTCCACTGAGGCGGAGATGATTGAAGATAAAACGTAAGAGATGTGGTGTCCACATCTCTACTCCGCTCCTCTAGATCTAGATTACCATCAATGCTATTGGTTGATTCGCTCAACGTCTCCAGATATCTGCCTCAGTGGAAAGTCAGCCTAGTAGTATTGCACGCTGCTCCTCTTTTTATTCGAGTCCAAGTTTAGAACCTGGGCCCATTTTACAACGCATTGTAACTTTTTTTAAACTAGTTAAAAATATCGCTAATATTGCAAGTTAGAAGTTTTCAAAATATGGACCCCTGTAAGTTACAAATATCAACAAAAATTTTAAGACAAAATTTAGTCTTAAAAATGTTGTAGTACCTATAATATTGAGCTGATGCTCCTGTCTCTAGTAAGATGCAAGACGAATCAAGCAGCTCGCTACGTAATTTTTACAAGTGCAAGGCCATGCGTGCGTTTTCCCTTCCAAATACGGAGTCTACACTTAGTAGTCTATGTTTATATATTATACTTTGTATAACAATGTTGTAGTTTCATCACAAACGAGCCAAATTGGCCACACTTTGCTCTTTAAAGTTTGCATCTTCTAGTTATTTTCTTCTTGCATTAAGCGTAGTTTTCACAAAGGCTTTTTAACATCATGCTTAGAGTTTTTAGCGCTAACGATGTTTAGAGTAGCCTAGTTTTTCTGTCAACTTTACTATTCTACGATAGTCATAGTTATTTCGATTTTCATTTCATTTGGCGTTTGTCGATGTACAGTCACCTGCAATAATATGTTACACAACGAAGGCTGCAAAAATATCTGACACAATCTTATTTATAGAGCCATAAGAGCGTGTCACATATTTTTGCGGCC